>NW_027528107.1:0-470 GCF_008692635.1 Crocuta crocuta
TTGGAGGAGAGTTCTTCCGTTTTGCCATTTTGGCTAGCTTTCTGTTTCTTGTTAGCTTTAAAAGTGTGTTATGCGCTCTGCACCTGCAAGTACTGCTATATTAAAGAAGGCTCATTGACTGTCCAGGGCCTGTCTGTTCAGGAAGTGTTCTTTGAATGGTGTCCCTTAGTCTTTCTTGTTGAGACTTTAGTTATTTTATTTCCCTACTCGTAGTGATATTTAGGACTCTCCACCATGTGTACTTTGGCTTGTTTCTTGAGGTATCCCTGAAAAGGAAAACAGACAGACNGACAGACAAACACAAAGGGAACAAAGGCACAAAAACACACAGACAAATCCAAGAAACAAGCAAACTGAAAGGGAAAAAGAAAAAATAAAAAAAGAAAAGAAAGGAAAACTAAAAGATAGTCTAAAAGCATAAAATCTGAATTCCCAGCTACAAATAAAGAGCAGGGTGTATGCAGTGCTGA
>NW_027528108.1:0-784 GCF_008692635.1 Crocuta crocuta
CCAAAAACATGGAGGTTAAAGAACACCCTACTAAAGAACGAATGAACCAATCAGGCAATTAGAGAAAAATTAAAAAATATATGCAAACAAATGAAAATGAAAATACAACAATTCAAACTCTATGGGATGCGGCAAAGGCAGTCTTAAGAGGAAAGTGCATTGCACTCCAGGCCTATTTCAAGAAACTAGAAAAAGTGCAAATAAAAAATCTACAGTGCACCTGAAGGAACTAGAAGGAGAGTAACAAAAGGACTCCAAACCCAGGAGAAGAAGAGAAATAATAAAAATCAGGGCATATATAAAGTCATATGGAGGAAAAATAAAAAAACAACAGTTGAACAGATCAATGAAACCAAGAGATAATTTTTTGAAAAAATAAACAAAATTGATAAACGTCTAGCCAGGCTACACAAAAAGAAAAGAGAGAGCACCCAAATAGACAAAATCACAAATGAAAATGGATTATTACAACCAATCCATCAGAAATACAAGCAATTATCAAGAAATACTACGAAAAATTTTATGCCAACAAACTGGACAGTTAAGAAGAAATNAGAAGAAAGAGACAAATTCCTAACTACATACGCACTACCAAAATTCACATAGGAAGAGAAAGAAAATCTGAACAGACCCATAACTAGTGAAGAAATTGAATCAGCTATCAAAAATCACTGAACAAATAAGATCTCTAGGCCAGAAGGATTCCCTGGGAAATTCTAAAAGATTTTTAAATCAGGGTTAATATCCATTCTTCTCAAGCTATTCCAAAACATAGAAATGGAAG
>NW_027528109.1:0-542 GCF_008692635.1 Crocuta crocuta
CTTCTTAAAAAGAAAAGAGAGAGCACTAAAATAGACAAAATCATGAGTGAAAAAGGAATTATTACCACCAACCCCTCAGAAATACAAGAAATGATCAGGGAATACTATGAAAAATTATATGCCAACAAATTGGACAACTTAGAAGAAATGGACAAATTCCTAAACACACAGTCACTACGAAAATTCACANCACAGGAAGAGATAGAAAATCTGAACAGACCCATAACTAGTGACAAAATCGAATCAGTTCTCAAAAATCTCCAAACAAATAAGAGCCCTGAGCCTGATGGCTTCCTAAATTCTGCCAGACATTTAAAACAGAATTAATACCCATTCTTCTCAAGCTATTCCATAAAATAGAAATCGAAGGAAAACATCCAGACTCATTTTACGAAGCCAGCATCACTTTGATTCCCAAGCCAGACAGAGACCAGCAATAAAAGAGAGCTATAGGTCAATATCCTTAATAAATACGGATGCAAAAATCCTCAAGATAATTGCAAATCGAGTCCAACAGCACATAAAAAGAATTATCCACCAAG
>NW_027528110.1:0-131 GCF_008692635.1 Crocuta crocuta
AAAAAGGGGGAAAAAAAGAAAGAAAAAGAAAAAAAAGAAAAAACAAAAAGAAAAAAAAGGAAATAGAAAAAGAAAAAGGAAAAAAAAAAAAGGGAGGAGGGCAGCTCTCAGGCAGGGATGGGCGTGGCGGG
>NW_027528110.1:283-460 GCF_008692635.1 Crocuta crocuta
TTCAACCCAGGCCAGTTCCAATCTCCAAATCCCAGTCCGCGCGCCCTGCTGAAGTTGCCTTAGACACAGCTTCCCAGGCAACCCCCTCGGGCGATTCCTGGCTCCCTGCTGAGCTCTGGGGGCGGAGTCAGGATCGTTGCTTCCTTCTCTGGGTCAGGCTGGTGCGCATGGGCGGGG
>NW_027528111.1:0-599 GCF_008692635.1 Crocuta crocuta
GGTCGGGCTTTGCTGGAGCAGCACAGGGACGTGCCTCAAGGGAAACAACACAGGTTCAAATCTGCGTAGCCACTAGCCCCTGAGGCATGCTGGGTGTGGACCACAGCAGACCTCTTCAATGGAGGTTGTGAACTGGAAAACACCTAGCCTAGCACAGGGCTTGACAGTACTGAGGGTAAATGGTAGCTATGACCCCAGGGGATGTGGCCATACAACTCTATAGGCAAAGGCCATGCCTGAATGAGTGCGCCCAGGTACTTGATATCAGTACACAGGTAAAGCCCTCNTCAGTACACATAAAGCCCTCAGGGCATGGGCTTCCCCCTGGGGGTGGCCTGGGGGGGAGGGTTTCAATCTGAGCCTCAGGGGACTGCTGGCTCGCAGGCCCCAGCCACTTGGACGGAGCAGGATTGCGCAGGCACATTCCCATCTAAACATCATCTCTGTTGACCACACTGCCGAGCATGAAGGGACACCCAGTTTGCACCACAAACTGGGTCACCACTGCCTCTGTTCTCACAAACCTACGGGCCAAAGAAGTGATAAAAGGAGGCTAAATGGATTTTGTCCTGTTTACATATGTGACTTCATTCATGCCT
>NW_027528112.1:0-212 GCF_008692635.1 Crocuta crocuta
CTGCTAGGAATTTACCCAAGGGATACAGGAGTGATGATGTATAGGAGCACATGTACCCCAAGTTTCATAGGAGCACTCTCCACAATAGCCAAAACATGGAAAGAGCCTAAGTGTCCATCAACGGACGAATAGATCAAGAAGATGTGGTTTATCTATACCATGGAATACTACATGGCAAAGAGAAAGAATGAAATCTGTCCATGTGTAGCAAC
>NW_027528112.1:305-544 GCF_008692635.1 Crocuta crocuta
CTTGAATACTGAGAACAAACTGAGGACTCATGGGTGTGTTGGGGGGAGGGAAGATGGGCATGGAGGAGGGCACTTGTGGGGATGAGCACTGGGTGTTAAATGGAAACCAACTTGACAATAAACTATTTGTAAAAAAAAACAAACAAACAAAAACCCTAGCAATAACAACAAAAAATAAAGTACCAGATTCCTAAAATAGATAAATAAATAAATAAATAAATAAATAAATAAAAGTAATA
>NW_027528113.1:0-4511 GCF_008692635.1 Crocuta crocuta
GCAGGCACATCTCCGCGTCCCTAACCCCGCTTTCTTGTGGTCACTGTCGGGACCCACATGTCCCCATCTTTTCTGAGAAGCGGTAGCAAACTGTAAGGTGGCGAGAATGCATTGTCTATCCTTTTTCAGTGGTTGCCTTCTTCGCCAGCACCGGAAGACTAGAATAATAAAAGAGCATAAAAGTATTATGAAGAAAGTATTCACGAGAACAGTTCCAGTTAGGGTGGACACATGTCCAAGAGGATTCAAATTATTCATCACTTTCTGCAAATCCCTTAACACATCGGACCCAGTAATGTCAGGTAGGGTTTTGCTAAATATAGACAAAATTTACTGGTCTAACTCCATCATTTCCTTAGTGAGGTTTTGATGCCCCGTTAATGACCGTTTCACCTTTTCCCAACCTTCAATCACGTTAAAAGGCACAGATGTGATACACAATTGAGAGGAGTTCCAATCACATTTGAATACACTTTTTGTGGATAAGACAGTTAATTGTTCCCCAAGCCAAGAAATAGTATGGTGAAGATTGAGTACATCAGTTGCAAGTTGTGCATCCAAATTTCGTTGTTGTTGCCATAAGCATTGAGAGTCTTTATGCCACTCCCGTACAAAGTCTGCTGTTTGAATCCCTTGATGCAAAGCAAGTCCAGCCACGGCAGAGGTTGCAGTCTCTGCAGCCACTGCAAGAACGGAAGGTATGATGAGTCCAAGCATGCGTCAGGACCGGTGAAGCATGGTCTGTATAGCAGTCACCAAATGAGATACAGCCAAAGAGTCCGACCAAGGTTTTGTCAAACTTACAGGTAAGCATGCTTCGGTTCTAGTTTTCACAATCACCAATGAAAAATTAGAGTTATTGATTTGTGTTTCATAATTTTTCCACCATGACTGATTTACACATTGTGTGAAATTACAATGATTACATGATATAGATCCCTCTGTGGCATTCCAACTCCAATTCCCATACAACAATGCAAAGGGGTATTGTAGACAAGCCGTAGCAGAATAGGATTTGGCAACATGCAAGTTAGCATGAACGGGACCTGAACTGTCAGTCTTATTCAAAGTAGAGATTCCTGACCATATGGTGAGATTCCCTGAATCTACCCATAATTTCCAATCATTCCCTTGAAAGTGGGGATACCCTAACAATTGCAGCTGAGGGGGAACGAGTGCAAACTGCTGCCATTCTACCATTTCATTACCGTTACGCATTAAAGTACCGTTAATTCGATGCCATTTAAAAGTTTTCTTAGACCATTTTCCCAATATTTGATCATGATCAGGGCTCCAGTCTACAATAAAAAATCCAGAATAATTCATGACCTTAAAAGGCCGATGACGTCGGCATCTTTCCGATTTCAAAGATTCTAGAGAAGGAATAAAAAATTAGAAGGGCATCATGGTATAAAGGTATCAGGATGGTGACTCATCGGCGTCGTAGAGGTGATGAATCCCCTGGTGGAAACGAGCACAGTAAAGACAGCAGGATGATAATTATTATAGGTTACCCCCCAGGGTATTATAAGAGTAATGATTATGCTTTTCTGTAAAGAGGCAAAAGGGTCGTCCTCCGATGCACAAGGGAAGACCCTCCACTGCAACAGTAACATTACTTATGTTATATTGATTATAATGATGATACACATGCTCAATTCCTCCACAAGCGGGTGGTGAGAAGAATGCGGTTTAATTGGTGCATACCTGTACTTCAAGTTCACCCCACGAGACAGCTCTCCCAAGAAGAGGATTAGGAACATAAGTCCAATAAGTATATTCTATCGCTTGTGCATACATTACCTGACAGGTAACCACAGCCATCATATCCTCTCCTTTCCTTCGAAAATACAATTCTGCTGCTGACAGATTTTCTTTGCTCGAAATATTCAGACAATTTAAAGTCAGTAAGGTTTTATTCACGATGTCTTTTGGTTTCATAAATCTCTCCTGTTCCCCCTTTTTTATTTTTTCAATATGCTCGCGTAAAGTACGATTAGCTCTTTCAGTGATAGCTTGTCCTTGACTATTATAAGGAATGCCAAAAGAATGAATTATATGATACTCGGATAAAAAATGAGCTAATTTTGCAGATTGGTAGGCGGGTGCGTTATCAGTTTTCAATTCAATTGGGACACCTGTACCTGCAAAACCAGATAATAAATGTTAATAATAGTGTCAGCCTTTTCAGAATGGAATGCAGTAGCCCATTGGAAATGTGTGCATGGATCTATAGTATGATGGACGCATTTTTGTTGTCGAAACGATGAAATGAAAATCACATCCATTTGCCATACCTGATTTGCTTGTAATCGTCTTATGTTGACACCTGGTGGGGTAAATGGAAAGGTAAAAGGTGCAAAAATAGAACAGGAGCGAACAATGTTTTGAGCTTGTTTTCGAGTAATAGCATAAGATTTTTTTATTTTTATTTTTATTTATTTCTAGGGGAGACAGAGAGAGAGACAGGATGAGCAGAGGAGGGTCAGAGAGAGAGGGAGTCAGAGACTGAAACAGGCTCCAGGCTCTGAGCTGGCAGTCAGCACAGAGCCCAACGCGGGGCTCAAACCCACGAACCGCGAGATCATGACCTAAGCGAAAGTCGGACGCTTAACTGACTAAGCCACCCAGGCGCCCGAACATAAGGTTTTTTTTAATCCTTTAGAGTTAATATGTTGCAAACAATGGTTTTGTTTTGCTGCTTCTATAGGATAAAGCAATGCCTCAATTACAGCAGTTCCGAAGGGCGGAATGTGCACGGATATGGGTAAAGAAAATGGATTCTGAATGCCGCAGGAGTGATCGTTGTTCCTGATAAAAACAATGTGTCAATATCTGTCTTAAGAGTTAGAGGCAGGGAACCCTGAGGAAGCTGCAAACAAGAGAGAACAGCATACCGGGAATCTGAAACAATGTTAAGAGGGAGCTGAGGAAAGCCTTGCAGAAGTAAAGAAACAGCCCACAGCTCAGCAGTTTGTACAGAGGAGAATGAATGGGGAAGGACTTTAGAACGTTCAAAGGTCCAATATCCGGCGGCATTTCTCTTTGCATCAGTAAAAACAGTGGGTCCCTTAAGTGGAATATCTGAAATCGGAGACTGAGATATCATGGGGTTAGTTGGAAGAAAATCCATCAATTTAGATGACGGATAGTGATTAGGAAATGAACCAGGAAATGAAGCAAGGGAAATCTGCCAATTTTCACTAAACTGTAAACATCAAGATATCTGAGCCTTCGTTAATTGCGTAACAATCTGGTGTGGAAGATCCGCCAAGTTTTCTGGTGTTTTATCTATTCTATTTGGAAACAGGAGGGGGAGGGGAAGGCAGAAGGGGCAAATTGACAGCAGGAGGCAGAGAAAGAGAATTAGCAGTTTTAAAGTTTGTGAGCTTAGACAGAGGAGTAGACCTAAGGTTTGTTAGGCAGTCTATATCAGTCTGGAAAAGACAAGGAACTTCCCCGAAACAAAAGGAGTTTCGGCAGCTGCTTGGGAATATTCCTTCAAGTCCCCGTCCCGAGGTAAACCAGCCACAGTTGGCTTCAATTGTAGCCATTAATCTGGGAAAGAATGAGTGAGAAGCCCTCAATTTTCTGCAATCCTTTTTCATACGTCCAGGCTTCCCACAGTGGTAACAATGTCCGCCCTTAGCGGGCTTCCTAGCCTGAGCCAAAGCAGTAGCAAAAACAGCAGCAGCATTATGCTCAGTTCCTCCCACTCCGGAACAAGCTCTAATATATTCAGCTCTAGAAGCTCCCTGCCCCCTTAAAGGGCAAAAAACACGTTTACATGCCGGGTTTGCATGTTCAAAAGCAAGTGTCCGCAAAAGTATCTCCGAGATTTCATCACGTCCAACAGCCCGCTCAGCAGCCACCCGCAATCTAGCAAGGAAATCAGTATAGGGTTCATTGGGTCCTTGTAAAGATTTTGTGAAAGAAGGCTGAGCGTGGCCAGTAGGTACAGCACGGCGCCAAGCCCTAAGACATACCTGGCGCACCTGCTGTAAATCCTGGTGAGGATATTGAGCCTGATCTCTTAAGGCTCGAAATTGTCCCTCTCCCATGAATTTATCCTCCAGGGGAGCAGGAGGGTTCTGCCCCTCATTAGTTCGGCCTCTTTTCGGGCTTCCTCTTCCCACGAGCTCCTTAATTGTAACCAGTGGGGTCCTTCAAGCACGGCCTGAGCTATAGCTTCCCAATCCAGGGGTAGAACCAATTTTGTTTTCCCTATAGAATCTAACATAGCGAATACAAAAGGGGATTGGGGACCCTATGGAACGACAGCAGCTTTAAGATCCTTGAAAAAATTTACATTCAAAAGGCGAATATTGAACATTAACCATATTGTTGGGAGTTGCTTGCCGCTGAATTGGAAATAATTGTGGGCGATCAATGAAACCACCAGAAGGCGCAGGGATATCATCATCACAGAACATGGACACAGGCAAGGAGAAGGAACGCCCGTCTCGACCTACATCCGGAGCCCCATGAGATACCGGAGAAAGAGAAGCATA
>NW_027528114.1:0-261 GCF_008692635.1 Crocuta crocuta
TATTTTGTCAAATGCTTTTTCTGCATCTATCGAAAGGATCATATGATTTTTATCTATTTTTTGGTGATGTGATGTATCACATTCATTGATTTGCGAATATTGAACCAGCCCTGTAACCCAGGAATTAATCCCACTTGATCTTGGTGGATAATTCTTTTTATGTGCTTTTGGATTCAATTTACAAATATGTTGTTGGGGATTTTTGCATCCGTATTCATAAAGGGTATTGGTTTTTATTTCTCTTTTTTTTTTTTTTTTTTT
>NW_027528114.1:266-502 GCF_008692635.1 Crocuta crocuta
GCTGGATCTCTGTCTGGCTTGGGAATCAGAGTGATGCTGGCTTCATAATATGAGTCTGGAAGTTTTCTTTCGATATCTATTTTTTAGAATATCTTGAGAAGAATGGGTATTAATTCTGTTTTAAACATCTGGTAGAATTCTCCAGGGAAACCATCAGGCCCAGGGTTCTTATTTCTTGGGAGATTTTTTAGAACTGATTCGATTTCTTCACTAGTTATGGGTCTTTTCAGATTTTC
>NW_027528115.1:0-514 GCF_008692635.1 Crocuta crocuta
GCATATTATTTTTTCTGTTCATCACATGAAAGATTTCCTGCCATTGCCTTCTGGCCCGCCAAGTTTTAGTAGATAGGACTGTAATCACTCTGATAGGTCTCCCTTTGTATGATAGGACCCTTTTACCCCTAGCTGCTTTCAGAATTCTCTCTTTGTCCTTATATTTTGCCAGTTTCACTATGATATGTCGTGCAGAAGATTGATTCAAGTTACATCTGAGGGGAGTTCCCTCTGCCTCTTGGATTTTAATGACTGTTTCTTTCCCCAGATTAGGGGAAGTTCTCAGCTATCATTTGTTCAAGTACGCCTTCAGCTNGCTCCCTCTCCTGTTTCTTCTTCTTCTGGAATTCCGACGATACAGACATTGTTCCGTTTGATTGCATCACTCCGTTGTCGAATTCTCCTTTCGTGCTCCTGCACCAATTTATCTCTGGTTTTCTCGACTTCCTCTTTTTCTATATTTGTGTCTTCTAATTCACCTATTTTCCTCTCTGCCTCTTGAATCCGTGCATTG
>NW_027528116.1:0-1159 GCF_008692635.1 Crocuta crocuta
TGAAAATGTCAGTAGGTGTAGAATTTACATCTACAGAATGGACTCCTTGTGGTTGTTTAAGCATGCCTGTGACCAGAGTTAATCAGGTCAGTGTTCTGGGGAAAAAAGAGAGAAAAGAGAAAGAAGAATTTTAAAAAAAGGGAGGAGAGCACCTCTCAGGCAGGGATGGGCGGGCCGTGATCCAATGCCTCAGGCGGGAGCTCTGCCTTGGCGGTTGTGGGGANCAGTGCAAGCACGGAGATCCTTACTTCTCCGCCATCTTGCCCCTCCCCCTATTTTGAAATTTTCAATTGTAAACATCTATAATATATATGTTACATATTTCAAGGCTGAGTGTTTTTAGTCATCATGGAGCAAAAAACTCACAAAGAGTGAAAATATTTGTCATTTTTTGTTGTTAAAATCTAGTAGGATGTAGGCAGCACACAATGACGAACAAAAATTGTTTGGATTTGTGTTGAGAAATTCCTGTATTTAAGATATTTCACTTCTGATCTTTCTTTGTTATGTAAATTACCATTATGCTTAAATGAAAAACAAAATAGTCAAGGAGACCAAATATTTTTTTTCCTTTTTTAAGTTTTTATTTAAATTCCAGTCAGCATACAGTGTAACATTAGTTTCAGCTGTACAATTTAGTAATTTAATACTTACATATAACAACATAACAACAAAAATACCTTTTATTTATTTTTTTTTTATATTTNCGCCATCTTGCCCCTCCCCCTATTTTGAAATTTTCAATTGTAAACATCTATAATATATATGTTACATATTTCAAGGCTGAGTGTTTTTAGTCATCATGGAGCAAAAAACTCACAAAGAGTGAAAATATTTGTCATTTTTTGTTGTTAAAATCTAGTAGGATGTAGGCAGCACACAATGACGAACAAAAATTGTTTGGATTTGTGTTGAGAAATTCCTGTATTTAAGATATTTCACTTCTGATCTTTCTTTGTTATGTAAATTACCATTATGCTTAAATGAAAAACAAAATAGTCAAGGAGACCAAATATTTTTTTTCCTTTTTTAAGTTTTTATTTAAATTCCAGTCAGCATACAGTGTAACATTAGTTTCAGCTGTACAATTTAGTAATTTAATACTTACATATAACAACATAACAACAAAAATACCTTTTATTTATTTTTTTTTTATATT
>NW_027528117.1:0-313 GCF_008692635.1 Crocuta crocuta
ATCGTATAGATAAACCACATCTTCTTGATCCATTCGTATGTTGATAGACACTTAGGCTCTTTCCCATTTTGGCTATTGTTGAGAGTGCTGCTATGAACATTGGGGTACATGTGCTCCTATGCATCATCATTCCTATATCCTTTGGGTAAATTCCTAGCAGTGCTATTGCTGGGACATAGGGGAGTTCTATTGTTAATTTTTGAGGAACCTCCACACTGTCTTCCAGAGGGGCTGGACCAGTTTGCATTCCCACCAACAGTGTAGGAGGATGCCCGTTTCTCCACATCCTCGCCAGCATCTAGAGTCCTCTGAT
>NW_027528117.1:554-876 GCF_008692635.1 Crocuta crocuta
CCCTTTATCTGATAGGTCATTTGCAACTATCTTTTCCCATTCCGTTGGTTGCCTATTAGTTTTATGGATTGTTTCCTTTGCCATGCAGAAGCTTTTAATCTTGATGAGGTCCCAATAGTTCATTTTTGCTCTTGATTCTTTTGCTTTTGGGTATGTTTCAAGAAAGAAATTGCTGCGGTTGAGATCAAGGAGGTTGTTTCCTATTTTCTCCCCTAGGGTTTTGATGGTTTCCTGTCTCACATTCAGGTCCTTTATCCATTTTGAGTTTATTTTTGTGTATGGTGTGAAAAAATGATCTAGTTTCATTCTTCTGTATGTTGCT
>NW_027528117.1:1239-1439 GCF_008692635.1 Crocuta crocuta
GCTTTGGGTAGTAATGACATTTTAACTATATTTATTCTTCCTATCCATGAGCATGGAATGTTTTTCCATTTCTTTGTGTCTTCTTCAATTTCCTTCATAAGTTTTCATTAGTTTTCATCATACTTATATTCTTGGTTAGGTTTATTCCTAGGTACTTTATGATTTTTGTGCAATTGTGAATGGGATCAGTTTCTTGATTT
>NW_027528118.1:0-483 GCF_008692635.1 Crocuta crocuta
GATGGATCTGACAGATATATTTAGAACTCTGCATCCTGAGGCCAAAGAATTCATGTTCTCAAGTGCGCATGGCACATTCTCCAAGATAGATCACATACTGGGACATAAAGCAGCCCTCAATAAATATAAAAGAATTGAGATCATACCATGCACACTCTCAGATCATAATGCTTTNGAAATTTGAAATCAATCACAGGAAGAAGTCTGGAAAACTTCCAAAAACATGGAGGATGAAGAACACCCTACTAAAGAATGAATGGGCCAATCAGACAGAGAAGAAAGTTAAAAATATGTGGAAACAAATGAAAATGAAAATACAACAATCCAAACTCTATGGGATGCATCAAAGGCAGTCCTAAGAGTAAAGTATATTTCACTCCAGACCTATTTCAAGAAATTAGAGAAAGCGCAAGTGCAACATCTAACAACTCGTCTAACGGAACTAGAGGCAGAGCAACAAGAGCGCCCCAAACCCAGTAGAAG
>NW_027528119.1:0-1144 GCF_008692635.1 Crocuta crocuta
CTCCCTCTCTCTCTGCTCCACCCCCACTTGTGTTCTCTCTCTCTCAAAATAAATAAATTTAAAAAATTAAATGCACACCTAAACAAATAAAAAGAACCCTACAACATGTGGCATTTTAAAAAATGCTTAGTTATTTTGAGAGAGAGAAAAAGACAGTGGACACTCAGGGGAAGGGCAGAGAGAACAGGGCAGAACCCTAAGCTGGCTCTACAATGTCAATGCAGAGCTCCACTTATGCCTCAAACTCCTGAACCATGAAATCATGGCCTGAGCCAAAATCAAGAGCCAGCCACTCAGCCAAATGAGCCACCCAGGTGCCCCGAGAAATACTGATCTTTAGATCCTAAACCTAGTTTTGTTTTTTTTCCATACAGTAATAATCAATTCAGCAAAAATTAAGTGCGCCTGCTTTCTCTGCTAGCACTTGGCAAACCCTGGCCCATGAGCAAAATACAGCCAGATGCCTTTTTTTATTTTTGTAAATAAAATGTTACCGTAACAGAACCACACCCACTTGCTTACTTATTGGTACAAGCCAGAGCTGAGTAGCCTGGCCCACAGAGCCAAGAATATTTACTACTTGGCTTGTCACAAAGCAAAGTTTGCCAACCCCAGTTTCATAGCAAAAAGCAATTATCTTTACAAACTGCTAGGAAAGCCAGTGAACAAAGTTAATGGTTATGAGTGTATCTGTGGACAGTATGAAAGTTCACTGCTCGACTTTGTGAGGCACAACCTAACAATTCCTTACCAAGTCCTCGCAGAGCAGTAGAGCAGTGCATCCTGCCTCTGGGTTACACACCTGGGTCCTAAGCAACTTCCATGCCTCAGTTCTGCAAGCACAGATACTTTCTTAGAACCTCCTTAATCCACGGGCGGCCGAACTCCTGGGCTAACCAAGCAATTATTCATGGCCAGTCAACACCATCAATGTAAGTAAACAACGACTCCTTAACTGAATGGATGGTTTCATATTTTTCTTAATAACTGGTTTCAAAAGTCTAGACAATTTTCTCCCAACGTAATAACAGACAGATCGTAGGTAAGTGTCCACCCGCCCAGGATTACACACTCAACCAGGTGCAGTCAAGGTGCAGGTGACTCTCGGTGGAGAGCTTGGGTTTTTGCCACGTCCTGTGCAAGA
>NW_027528120.1:0-660 GCF_008692635.1 Crocuta crocuta
CTAGATTGTAAAACAAAGACTGTAATAAGACATGAAAAACAAGCATCTTGTCATAGTTATGGGATCTGTCCAACAATAAGATGTAACAACTGCAAATATTTATACTCCCAACTTAGAACACCCAAAAACACAAATCAATTAACACACATAAAGGAACTAATCAATGCCCTGGGTCAAATCCATACTTAGTGGATACCCCTGGACGAATTCTGCCCCTTGACGAATCTCAGTTCCTTTATCGTTAAAGGTGAACAAACACACATGTACCTCCCAAAGTGACTGTAAAAATCAATATAATGGTTAAAATATTTAACATACTTAGTGTCTGGACCATATTAGCCATGGTAAGAAAAAAGGTCATTGTCGTATCCGAACTACACTGATAAGTAGTATTTCTGTATACTAAACTCAACAGAACACCCATCTCTGATGAAAACACATTAAAACTTTTTAGTTTCGATATTCCATTTGATAGGAAGAAATGCTAGCTAATACTACATAATCTAATTAAGTTTAAGAAGTGATTACATTTATGTTCATAGCAGCACTCTCAACAATAGCCAAAACATGGAAAGAGCCTAAGTGTCCATCAACGGATGAATGGATCAAGAAGATGTGGTTTATCTATACCATGGAATACTACATGGCAATGAGAAAAAA
>NW_027528120.1:770-1215 GCF_008692635.1 Crocuta crocuta
AGAAGGACAAATATCATCTGTTTGCACGTATAGGAGGATTAGGAGGAACTTAACGGAGGATCAAGGGGGAGAAGAAGGGGGGAAATGGTAGGGGAAATGGAGAGAGGCAAACCATGAGAGACTCTTGAATGCTGACAAAAACAGAACTGATGGATGTAGCGGGGAGAGGGGATGGGCATGGAGGAGGGCACTTGTGGGGATGAGCACAGGGAGTGATGTGGAAACTAATTTGACAATAAACTATTTGTAAAAAAACATAACAAAACAAAGAAGAAGTGATTACATTTATCTTTGACTGACAATAATATGATTATATCATTAAAATATATTTCGACCACCATCACAGCCACCCCCTCAGGAAAAATATCTCTAATACCTAAAACAAACAAGACTCACAGGGAATGTGACTTGAACATACACTTCAAAAATCTGTCACTTTAATAAT
>NW_027528121.1:0-489 GCF_008692635.1 Crocuta crocuta
AGAAAGCTGGAGTAGCTATACTTATATCAGACAAACTGGACTTAATTAAAGACAGTAACAAGGGACGAAGAAGGGCATTATAGAATAATTACAGGGTCTATCCATCAGGAAGAACTAACAATTATAAAAGTCTACGCACCGAATATGGGTGCACCTAAATACTTAAAACAATTAATCACAAACAAAAACAATCTTATAGATAAGAATGTGCTAATAGTAGGGGACTTTAATACTCTGCTTACAGCAATGGAGAGATCAACTAGACAGAAAATCACAAAAGAAATAATGGACTTGAATGACACATTGGACCAGATGGATCTGACAGATATATTCAGAACTCTACATCCTGAGACCAGTGAATTCACTTTCNAGGTGCGCATGGCACATTCTCCAAGATAGATCACATACTAGGACATAAAGCAGCCCTCAATAAACGGAAAAGAGTTGAGATCATACCATACACACTTTCAGATCATAATGCTTTGAAAC
>NW_027528122.1:0-471 GCF_008692635.1 Crocuta crocuta
CTCTCTCTCCTAGAAATAAATAAAAATATTTAAAAAAAAAGAATAGAAAGAGAGATAAAAGTCTTCCCAAAAGAACAAAAATTGAAAGAAATCATCACCTCTAAACCAGCCCTACAAGAAATCCTAAGGGGGGCTCTATGAGGCAAATGTTGCAAGGAACACAAGGTACCAGAGACACCACCACAAGCATGAATCCTACAGAGAACACAATGACTCTAGACCCATATTTTTCAATAATAACACTGAATGTAAATGGACTAAATGCTCCAATCNGCTCCAATCAAAAGACGTAGGTTATCAGAATGGATAAAAAACCAAAATCCATCTATTTGCTGTCTACAAGAGACTCATTTTAGACTTGAGGACACCTTCCAATTGAAAGTAAGGGGATAGAGAAATATCTATCATGCTACTGGAAGTTAAAATAAAGCTGGAGTAGCCATACTTACATCAGACAAACTGGACTTTAAA
>NW_027528123.1:0-185 GCF_008692635.1 Crocuta crocuta
CCAATAATGAACCAACAGAAAGAGAAATCAAGAAACTGATCCCATGCACAATTGTACAAAAAACCATAAAATACCTAGAAATAAACCTAACCAAAGATTTAGGAGATCTGTATGATGAAAACTATAAAAAACTTATGAAGGAAATTGAAGAAGACACAAAGAAGTGGAAAAACATTCCATGGTCA
>NW_027528123.1:417-805 GCF_008692635.1 Crocuta crocuta
AAGCTGTCATCATCAAGACAGTATGGTATTGGCACAAAAACAGACACATAGACCAATGGAATAGAATAGAGAACTCAGAACTGGACCCACAAATGTATGGCTAACTAATCTTTGACAAAGTGGGAAAGAGGATCCAATGGAAAAAAAGACAGCCTGTTTAACAGTTGGTGCTGGGAGAACTGTACAGCAACATGCAGAAGAATGAAACTAGATCATTTTTCTCACACCATACACAAAAATAAACTCAAAATGGATAAAGGGCCTGAATGTGAGATAGGAAACCATCAAAACCCTAGAAGAGAAAGTAGGAAACAACCTCCTTGACCTCAACCGCACCAATTTTTTACTTGACATATCCCCAAAGGCAAGGGAATCAAGAGCAAAAATA
>NW_027528124.1:0-220 GCF_008692635.1 Crocuta crocuta
GGATCCTCAGGCCGTGCCAGTCGCCCTGGAACACACCCCTCTTGCTTGATTCAAAAACCAGGTACAGATGACTACTGGCCAGGACCTGAGAGCAGTAAACCAGGTGACTGTCACCATACACCCAGTGGTCCCGAACCCCTATACACTTTTGGGGCTGATTCCTGCTGAAGCCACTTTCTTCACCCGTTTGGACCTTAAGGATGCCTTTTTCTGCATCCGC
>NW_027528124.1:506-787 GCF_008692635.1 Crocuta crocuta
GCCCAGATCTGTCAAGAAAGGGTTAAATATCTTGGCTTCCACTTATCTCAGGGGCAGCGTCAGCTCGGCCCAGAGAGAAAGCAGGCCGTTTGCTCTATCCGGACTCCCACAACCCGTCCCAGGTTCGAGAGTTTCTCAGGGCTGCAGGTTTCTGTTGGATCTGGATACCTAACTTTTCAGTCCTGGCAAAACCCCTCTATGAGGCTACAAAGAGGGGAGAAAGGGAACCCCTGATGTGGGAGTCAGTGCAGCAAAAGGCTTTCGAGGAAATAAAGCGTGCA
>NW_027528125.1:0-1644 GCF_008692635.1 Crocuta crocuta
CAGAGTAGAAGATGTTGGGGCGTCGGGGAGGGCAGTCCTCTTGGGAGAGACTGACAGCCAGGAGGGGAGAGGACCACGTAGACAGAGGAGGAGAGAGTCCGGCGGGCACACCACGGGGAGGCCGGCGTCGTGGGGAAGGGGAGGCTTCACCGAGAGACGCAGTGATGTGGGCTGAGGCTCTGACATTCGGGACGGTCTGCCGGACGGACTGGAGGGGCCGCGGGGGTGATTTGATTCTAACGGCAGAACTCTTCCCCAGGCACCGTGGGCCGGGGGCCGGGAAGGGCGACTGAGCAAGCAGGAGACGCGGCCGGCCGGTGTGACGGGGCAGCAGGCCGTGGGATGAGATGGGCCGCACGCAGGGGCCTGCGGGCCAGGGATCCGACCCCGGCACTGCCCGGAGCCCAGGCCCCTGTGCCAGTCCCGCCACGAGGACCCTGCTCGGCCATATGCTAAGGAGCCTGAGCACGACGTCCCCAACGACCGGGGACGAGGACGGGCTAAGCCGATGAGTACAACGATAAGTCGTCTTTTGGAAAGACAGCCGTGCAGACTGAGGACAGGGTGACAGGAGAAGCGGGGACATCTCTTCAGACACTGTCATCACACCGGGGATGCCACTCTCTGAACCCGGCAGCAGCGGCAGGAACGAGAGGCCAGAAGAGACAACAGGACCGGGGACGCAGGCCGGGCCGCTGGTGCTGGGAGAGGAGCCAGAGGTGCAGGGAGAAGCCAGCGGGGCGGCCAGAGCACCGCGCGGCTTCTGACCGGTTGCCTATCCGTGGACTGGAAATAAAAGGAGATTTGGATGAGGGAGTTGCTCCTGACGTTTGGCTTCTGGGATCCTGACCCGTAGCTGCTCAGAACCTGGCGAGATGAGGGGAAAAAAGACCAGTGACTCCAGAGTCACGGTGAGTGAAGAATTCCTCAAGGAGATGTGGGCCCAGACGGCAGCGGCTATGCGGTCACACTCCCTGCGTCTGAGCTGCCAGATGGCTGCGGACACACCAGCCCCAGACCTGGAGCCTCACGCAAGCGCTTTGACTTGTGCTCATGGCCAGCGGGTGACAACGGTTTGGCCGGCAGGGCGGCCGTTTCCGGCTGTGGGTCAGCGGGCTTGGCGTCAGGCCACGTTCAGATCTGTTTCCAGAGTCTCCCATCCTGTGTGGTCCTGTGATCCTCCAGGACACGGTGGCTGCGAGGGCACCGAGGGCACCGTCACTGACGAAAAGCGGCGCCCGGCAGGCCTAATGGACGCGCGGAATTGGCCTGGGGCCTCGCTCCAGACCAGCGCACCATGGCTTCTGCCCATCCGTTATAAAAGTTCTCGGGGTGGCTGAAGCCAACCGCCGTCCTAGGGCGAGACATATACTCCAGCCCTTTCATGCACTGCAAGGTCACCTGGCAGACGGAACGAGGACCTGAAGATATCCAATGTACCACGGCGAGTGGAGCTCCTTACTGTTGCACCGCGTGCTCCCTTCCCTCTCCGTCCCCAGCCTCACGTGTCCTCCGGCCACCTGCCCTATGCCACAGCGCAGACGACCTCTGGATTCAGAAGTATAACCTTGGCCCCGTTTCTAGCTCTTTCCACAAGCTGTGTGATCTTGGAAAAGTCACGATTCCTCTGAGTCCACATCGTCT
>NW_027528126.1:0-556 GCF_008692635.1 Crocuta crocuta
CTCCCCGTAGAAGGGGATCTCTTCCGACCCTGGAGTTTCCGTTCCTGGCCCGATTTTATCTTCCCCAGTTTGCACTCATGTTAAAAGGCTTTCTCAGTGGATTCTGCGTCCTTTTTCTCCCAATCTCTCAGGTTTCGTAAGGTTTCCAATGGCTTCAGATCTTTTCTGTGTGAGGTATGGGCTCGAGTGCAAGTACGGAGCTCCTTACTTCTCCGCCATCTTGCCTTTCCTCCTAGAAGCAACCTTTCTTTACCAATGTACAATGTCTTGGTATTTAATTCTCCTGCAGAATCTACATAAGAGAATAAAATTAGAGCAAACATGTTTNAAACATGTTTCTATAGTATAGTGTTTGTTTTGGGTTGAATTGTGTTCCCCATAATTATATTCTGAAGTTCTAACTTTGGGTACATGTGAATCCTTGTAGATATAATCAAGTTGAAGTCATACTTGATTAGGGTGGGCCTAATCCAATATGACTGTTTCTTTTTTTTTTTTATAAGAAGAGAAGAGATACACACAGAGAATACCATGTGACACTGGAGGCAGAGATTGA
>NW_027528127.1:0-535 GCF_008692635.1 Crocuta crocuta
ATGCACCTCAATGTTTATAGTAGCGCTGTCAGTGATAGCCAAAGTACGGAAAGAGCTCAAATGTCTATCAACTGATGAATGCTTAACAAAGATGTGATACACACACACACACACACACACACACGAATATTACTTGGCAATGAAATAGAAAGAATGACATCTTGCTATTTGCAACAATGTGGATAGAACTAGAGTGTATTATGTTAAGTGAAGTAAGCCAGAGAAAGACACATATCCTATGATTTCACTCATATGTGAAATTTAAGAAACAAAGCAGATGAAATAGGGGAGGGGAGGAAAAATAAGGAAAATGCAGAGGGAGACAAACTATAAGAGACTCTTAAAGACAGAGAACAAACTGAGGGTTGCTGGAGGGAGGATGGGTTAAATAAGAGATGGACATTAAAGAGGACAGTTGTTGGGATGAACNCGGATATTATGTGTAAGCGAGGAATCACTACATTCTATTCCTGAAATCATTACACTATACGTTAGCTAACTTGGATTTAAATTTCTAAAAAGTATTCAATAAAAT
>NW_027528128.1:0-781 GCF_008692635.1 Crocuta crocuta
TGTGTCTGTCTTTTGTGTGTGTCTTGTCCTCTGTGTCATTTCTTCCGCAACAGGTTAGTATCCAAATATATAAAGAGCCTATCAAACTCAACAGCCAAAAACTAAATAATCTAGTTAAGAAATGGGCAGACAACGTGAACAGACATTTCTCCAAAGGGAACATACAGATGTCTAAAAGTCTCATTAAAAGATACTTAACACCACTCATCAGCAGTGAAAATAATCAACAATGAGATACCACCTCACACGTCAGAAAGCCTAAAATTAACAGTAGAAAAAAAAAAAACGCATTGTCAAAGATGCAGAGAAATGGGACCCTCCTGCACATCTAGTGAGAAAGCAAACTGTTTCAACTTCTCTGGAAAGCAGTATGGATGGTCCTTATAATGGAATATTATTCAATCATCAAAAATAATGAAATCTTGTAATTTGCAAGGACATGGATAGAGCTAGAGTGTATTATGCTAAGTGAAATAAATTAGAGAAAGGCCAATACATAAGATTACATTTATATGTAGACTTTAAGAAAAAAAACTGATGACCATAAGGGGAAAAATAAAGGCAAACCAGGAAACAGACTCCTAGCTATAGAGAACAAATGAAGGGTTACTGGAGGGTAGGTAGGCAGTGGAATGGGTTAGATAGGTGATGTGTATTAAGGAAGGCTCTTGCGATGAACACTAGGTGTTTTATAGAAATGATAAATCACTAAATTCTATTCCTGAAACTAATACATCACTGTATGTTAACTAATTGGAATCTTAATAAAAATTTGTAATAA
>NW_027528129.1:0-1131 GCF_008692635.1 Crocuta crocuta
TTTTGATTACTGTAGTTTTGTAGTATTTCTTGAAATCTGGGATGAAGATACATCTACTTTTGTCGTTGTCTCTAAAGATCGCTTTCCCTAATTAATGTCTTTGGATTATTTTTTTCTAGATCTGGAAAAAGTTATTAGTGTCTTGACAGGAATTATATTGAATCTGTATATTTCTTTAGGTTCTATGGACATTTCATCACAAGAATTCTTCACGTCTATAAACATGTATACATTTCTATTTATTTGTGCCGTCTTTTACTTCTTTTATCATGTCTTATAGTTTTCAGATATAGGTCTTTCACCTATTTGAATAAATTCATTTGCTTTTTTTCATATGTGAATGTACTGGTGTAAATGGGATTTGTTTTCTTAATTGCCTTTTTTGTTATCTAATTATTAGGATTAAAATTACAACCAATTTTTATGTATTAATTTTGTATACTGCAACTTTGCTGAATTCATTAATCACTTCCGAAAATTTTTTTGCTGTATTTTAAATTTTCTGGATAGAACATTATGGCATCTGCAATTAATGACAATTTTACATATTCTTTAGCTACTGGATAACTTATGTTTGTTTGTTTGTTTGTTTGTTGCCTAATTGCTGCAGCTAGGCTTCTAGTATCATGTTGAATAAATGTAGTGAGAGTCGACATACTTGTCTTATTTTCACTTAGAGGAAAAACTCTCAGTTTTTCCCCTTTGAGTGTAATGTTATCTTATATTTGGCCTTCAACACAGCGAAAAGAAAAGTGATAAAAAATGACAATAGGTTAAAGAAGTTCCGGAGACATCATCAAATATAATAATTCATATTATAGTATCACAAAAGTTAGAGAAAGAAAAGAGTTCAGAAGATGTTTTGAAGAAATAACTAAAAATTTCCCAAAGCTTGGAACATCCATGTCCAGGAAGAAAAGAGAGACCATAATAAGATTAACTCATGGAGCTCCACATCAAGACGTATAATAAGAATAATGCGGAAAAGTATTGATACAGAGAAAAATTTAAGAGTAGGAAGAGAAAAGAAAACAGACACATACCAGGGAAGTCCCAAAAAGCTGTCATCTGATTTCTCAGCAAAATCATGTGGGCCAAAGCGAGGGCCATGATATATTCAAAGTGCCGAAA
>NW_027528130.1:0-552 GCF_008692635.1 Crocuta crocuta
TTCTCCCTAGCTGCTTTTAAAATTCTCTCTTTGTCCTTATATTTTTCCAGTGTCACTATGATAAGTCATGCAGATGATGGATTTAAGTTACGTCTGAGGGGAGTTCTCTGTGCCTCCTGAATTTCAACATCTACTTCCCTCTCCAGTTTGGGGATGTTCTCTGCTATAATTTGTTCCAGGACTCCTTCAGCACCTTTCCCTCTCTCTTCCTCCTCTGGAATTCCTATGATATGGATACTCTTCCGTTTGATTGTGTCGCTGAGCTCTCGAATTCTTCTTTCATGTTCCTGGATCAGTTTATCTCACTTTTTCCCAGTTTCTTCTTTTTGTATAATGGTGTCTTCTAAATCACTTTTTTTNTTTTTTCCTTTCTGCTTCTTCAATGCGTGCATTGGACACCTCCTGTTTATTATGTATCTCATTTATCCCATTTTTTAATTCACCATAACTATTTTTAAGAACCATATTGTTTGTAGCCATAGTTTTTCTGCTGTCCTCCATGCTTTATTCAAGCCCGGCGATTAATTTTATGATTATTGTTCTAAATTCTTT
>NW_027528131.1:0-266 GCF_008692635.1 Crocuta crocuta
TTTCTTTGGAGGAGAGCTTTTTTGTTTCGTCATTTTAGTTAGCTTACTGGCACTTGTTAGTTTTAAAGACTTGTTAGACTCTCTGCACCTGTGAGCGCTGCTGTATCCAAGGAGACTCTTTGACTTCCCAGGGCCTATCCTTTCAGAGAGTGTTTTTTGTTTGGTATCTCTTGGTCTCTCTTGTTGAGACCTTGGTTATTTTCTTTTCCTACTCGTAGTGATATTTGGGACTGTCCACCATGTGTACTCTGGCTTGTTTCTTGAGG
>NW_027528131.1:313-536 GCF_008692635.1 Crocuta crocuta
AGGGAGCAGGGGCCCACAAACGCACAGACAAATCCAACTAACATGCAAACTGAGAGGGAAAACGAAAAAGTTAAGAAAAAAGATGGAGGAGGGAGGGCGAATAATAGAAAATAAAAAATACATAAAAAGGTAAAAAGAAGAAAAGGAAAAAAGAAGAAAACCGATAGACAAAGAATGGTTTATTAAATTTTTTTAATGTTTTATTTATTTCTAGGAGAGAGAG
>NW_027528132.1:0-1115 GCF_008692635.1 Crocuta crocuta
TATGAATGTAGATTCAAAATCATTAGCAAATTACTAGTAAACTGAACATGGTGGCATATAAAAATGATTATACACCATGTCGAAGTAAAGTTTATCCCAGAAATGTAGGCTTTGTTTAACATCTGAAAATCAATGTAATACACCCAGTTAATGGAATAAAAGATGAAAATATAATAATCATTTTTATAAATGCAGAGAAAGCACTTGACAACCCAATGTCCTTTCACGTTAGAGATGTTCAGCAAGCTAGCAATAGAAAGACAGCTTCCTCAACCTGGTAAAGGGCATCTTGCAAACACCTACAGCTAATGTCATAGCTAGGGTGAAAGAGTGCCTGCCTTCCTTCTAATTTCAGGAACAACTCAAGCATATCTGCCCCTACTTTTGTTCAACAGTGCTCAGGAAATCTTACCAGAGCAATTATCTAAGGAAAAGATACAGTAGACTTTCAAAATGGGAAAGAGAAGAGTATGAGTATCTCTCTTCTCAGAGGATATGATCTTCTCTATAGAAAAACCCTGAGGAATCCACACACACAAAGTTACAACTAAGAAACAACTTTATCGAGGTTCCAAGATAGAAGATCACTGTACAAAATTAATTTCATTTCTATATGTTATATGTGAACAATCCAAAAATGAAATAAAATAATTTCACTTATTATAGCATCAAAATAAATAAGATTCCTAGGAAAAAGTATAACCAAACAAGTAAGAGACTTGCATATAGAAAATTAAAAAGCATTATTGAAAGAAATGAAAGACCTAAATAATGGAAAGATGCCTATGTTAACGGATTGCAAAACTTAATATTGTTAAGATGGCAATATTATGCAAAGTGGCTTACAAAATCAATGTCATCAGAATTCCAGGTGCTTTCTGGGAAGATAGTGACAAGATCATGCTAAAATGCATGAAGGCAAGGGACCTCAGGATCTAAAGTGCCCTTGAAATGTGAAGGGCTCACATTTCCCAATTTAAAAACTTATTACAAAGCTACAGTAACCAAGACAGTGTGGTTCTAGCATAGGAATGGACATTTAGACCAATGGAATAAAATTGAGAGTCCAAAAACAACTCTTACATTTATGGTGAATTGATTTTTGACAAAGGTGC
>NW_027528133.1:0-932 GCF_008692635.1 Crocuta crocuta
AAAAGAAAAGATAAAAACAATATGATCATGTCAATAGATGCAGAAAAATCAGTTGACAAAATGCAGCATCCCTTCTTAATAAAGACCCTCAAGAAAGTTGGGATAGAAGGAACTTACTTAAACATCATAAAAACCATTTACGAGAAGGCATCAGCTAACATAATCCTCAACGGGAAAAAAATGAGAGCTTTCCCCCTTGCGATCAGGAACACGACAGGGATGTCCACTCTCACCACTGCTGTTTAACATAGTGCTGGAAGTCCTACTATCAGCAATCAGACAACAAAAGAAAATCAAAGGCATCAGAATTGGCAAAGAAGACAAACTTTCACTTTTGGCAGACCACGCGATATTCTACATAGAAAATCCGACAGACTCCACCAGAAGCCTACTAGAACTGATCCATGAATTCAGCAGAATGGCAGGGTACAAAATCAACGTAAAGAAATCAGTTGCATCTTTATACACCAATAATGAAGCAATAGAAAGAGAAATCAAGAAACTGATCCCATTCACAATTGGACAAAAAAACATAAAATACCTAGGAATAAACCTAACCAAAGATATAAGAGATATGTACGATGAAAACTATAGAAACCTTATGAAGGAAATTGAAGAAGACACAAAGAAATGGAAAAACATTCCATGCTCATGGATTGGAAGAATAAATATAGTTAAATGTCATTATTACCCAAAGCAATCTCCACATACAATGCAATCCCAATCAAAATTGCACCAGCATTCTTCTCAAAACCAGAACAAACTATCCTCAAATTTGTATGGAATCACAAAAGACCCCGAATAGCCAAGTAATATTGAGGAAGAAAATCAAAACTGGAAGCATCACCATCCCAGACGTTAGTCTGTACTACAAAGCTGTCATCATGAAGACAGTATGGTATTAGCACAAAAAAAGACACATAGACCAATGG
>NW_027528134.1:0-482 GCF_008692635.1 Crocuta crocuta
TGGCCACCTGCTTGCTTAAACAATCACAACTAGTCCATTCTGTAGGTGTAAATTCTACACCTACAGACATTTTCATCTCATTCTCTCAGGAGTAGACTGCATAGTTTCTCTGGATAATACCAGCATCCTTCTCTCACCAATCCAACCATATTCTACCCTTTAGCTCTTTGAAAAAAGCTTCTTATCCCTTCTGCCTGTTCATTCTATTNTTTCCAATTTTGCCTCATCCCCGCCCTGTCTTCTATCTCTTTCTCTATGCTCTTCAACAGGCACTACATACACATGGCTATTTAATTGTAGCTGGGAAATCCGGTTATATGCTTTAAACCGTTCTTTGTCCATTGGTTTTCTTCTTTTTTTCTTTTCTTTTCTCCTTTTTGACTCTTTTATGTATTTTATACTCCCTATTATTCTCCCTCCCTCCTCCGTCTTTCCTCTAACTTTTTCGTTTTCCCACTCGCTTTGCATGTTAGTTGAATTAG
>NW_027528135.1:0-1031 GCF_008692635.1 Crocuta crocuta
CTTCATTTGCAAGTGGTACAGACTGTCCTCTCTGTAAATCAGAGATAAACTCTTAGATGGGCAGTTTGGGAGCACCTTGGAGAGGATGAGACAGGAGAGGTGCTGTCATATTGTGGAGTTATTCCTTTGTGGTCACGGTAATGGCCTTTCCCAGGTGGGCCTGTGTTCTCCTAGGATTCAGTGGCACGTAGAGCCGTAATAATGACAGCAGGGAAGCTGGCTCCACAGAGCTGGGCCGGCTGCCAGAAACCATCTTGGGGAGTGCTTTCCAGCTCCTCGGCTCACAGATGCTGCCCTCTCTGGTCTCCTGTGGGAGTCTGTGGGGTCACTTGAAAATGAGCCAATAGGGTTTTTTTTTTTAATGTGTATTTATTCTTTTTTGGTGGGGGGGAGGGAAGAGGGGCAGAGAGAGAGAATCCCAAGCAGGCTCCTCTGTGCCAACGCAGAGCCCGACGCGGAGCTCAAACCCACGAACTGTGAGATCATGACCCGAGCTGAAGCCAAGAGGCAGACACCCAACCGCTGAGCCCCCCGGGCACCCCGTGAGATGATAGGTTTGCACCGTCACGTTGGCGGAAAGCTGACAGGTAGCAAGGCCCCTTGTTGGCGAGATTGTGGGGAAACAAGCACATATTTGGTGCAGTGCCCATTGGATATAGATTGGACACACTTTCTGGTGAGTAGTCAGATGAATGTTTCCAAAGGCAGATCTTAGGCCCACAATTTTCGTTTCTGGGGTCCTANCTAGATCCTCAGCAAAGGGAAATGACTGAAGTGAATTAGAGGCCATCCAAACTGTAAAGCGCTGCTATCACAAATGACGTCAGCATTTCCTGACATGGAAGACGCCCCACCAGGTGCAGGTGAGTGGAACACTTAAGAGCAGTCACAGAACTGCATACGTCCCGCTCTTCCAAGGTTGGGTTGTTTGTTCCTTAAGCGCACTTCACGCCCAGCACGGAGCCCAGCACCGGGCATGAGACCAAGACCTGACTGAGATCAAAGTCAGGCCTTTAAGGGGACACCTGGGT
>NW_027528136.1:0-545 GCF_008692635.1 Crocuta crocuta
TCAAGAAGAATCATATAAATATATATGTGTGTATCTATATATATATACTATATATTATGTAGTATAGTAAACATCTTTTATAGTTCAAAATTCATAGCAGGTTAATTAAAATGTATTTAATGACATGGTTCAAGTTCTGAAATACAATATCCTCCCCAGGTCCCAAATATATAATATCCTGAATGGAGAACAATGAGTTCAGTTTAGGACACTTAATCGCCAAAAATAAAGATTGATGGAAGGCTGTACAATACAGAGTTGAAAAACTAAAATTGGCTAAGAAGAATAAGGAAAAGCAAATATGCTTGGTTAGCAGGTTATTAAGTGAAAAATCTAAGTAAGNTATGGTGGTTTTTTTATAATATTCCTAGAAAAGAAAAAATTTAACCTTTTTTTGAGATGAAAAGAAGAAAATCAGAAAAATATGATAACAGAAATATTACGAGAGAAAAACATATATGAAAAAGCAAAGCAGCTAGAATAGCTAGAACATTTTTGGGAAAAAAAAAGCCAGGAGGAGTCTGTCTACCTGTCCACTGTCAAGA
>NW_027528137.1:0-776 GCF_008692635.1 Crocuta crocuta
TTCTCTGACTTATTTTGCTTAGCATACTATACAGTAGCTCTATCCTCTATCACTGCAAATGGAAAGATTTCATTCTTTTTTTCTAATTTTTTAAAAAATTCTAGATAGTTGAAATATAGTGTGATACTAGTTTCAGTAGTAGAATTTAGTGATTCATCTCTTATGTATAATATCCCATGCTCATCATACTAAATGCCCTCCTTAATACCCATCACTCATTTAGTCCATCCCGTCCCCACTCGCCTTCATTAACCCTCAGTTTGTTTTCTATTGTTATAAGTCACTTATGGTTTGCTTTCTTCTTCCTTTTATTTTTCCTTCCCATAGAGCCATCAGTTTTGTTTCCTAAGTTCCACATATGAGTGAAACCATGTGGTATTTCTCTTTCTGTGGTGACTTATTTTGCTTAGTATAATATACTCTACCTCCATCCACATCCACATTGTGGCAAATGACAATATTTCATTCTTGTACATTACGTAGCATACTCCATTGTGCATACACACACACACACACACACACACACACACACACACACCACATTTTCTTTATCCATTTATCAACTGATGGGACATTTGGGCTCATTCCATAATTTGGCTATTGCAGATTATGCTACTAAAAACATCAGTGTTATTGTGTTCTTTCAAATCAGTATTGTTTATTCCTTTGTGTAAATACCTAGTAGTACAGGCATTATATTGTTGGGTAGTTCTACTTTTAACTGTTTGAGGATCTTCTATACTGTTCCAGAGTGGCTGCACGTGTTTGGATTCCCA
>NW_027528138.1:0-303 GCF_008692635.1 Crocuta crocuta
AAATGTCTGGTAGAATTCCCCAGGGAAGCCATCTGGACCAGGGCTGTTATTTCTTGGAAGATTTTGGATAACTGATTCACTTTCTTCACTCGTTATGGGTCTGTTCAGATTTTCTATCTCTTCTCGTGTGAATTTTGGTAGTGAGTGTGTTTAGGAATTTGTCCATTTCTTTTAAGTTGTCCAATTTGTTGGTGTATAAATTTTCATAGTATTTCCCGAAAATTGCTTGTATTTCTAAGGGTTTGGTTGTAATAAGTCCATTTTCATTCATGATTTTGTCTATTTGAGTGCTGTCTCTTTTTT
>NW_027528138.1:368-590 GCF_008692635.1 Crocuta crocuta
CAACTCTTGGTTTCATTAATCTCTTCAACTGTTTCTTTGATTTCTATATTGTTTATTTCTGCCCTGATTTTTATTATTTCTCTTCTTCTATTGGGTTTGGGGTGCTCTTGTGGCTCTCCCTGTAGTTCTGTTAAATGCACTGTTAGATTTTGCACTTGTGCTTTTTCTAATTTCTTTAAATACGCCTGGAGTGCAATGTACTTTCCTCTTAGGACTGCCTTT
>NW_027528139.1:0-553 GCF_008692635.1 Crocuta crocuta
CGCAAATCAATCAATGTGATACATCACATCAATAAAAGGAAAGATTTAAATCTTATATCCTGTCAATTGATGCAGAAAAAAAAAACATTTGACAAAATACAGCATCCCTTCTTAATAAAGACTCTAGAGAAAGTCAGGACAGAAGGAACCTACTTAAACATCATCAAAGCCATCTATGAGAAGCCTTCAGCTAACATCATCCTCNAAAAACTGAGAGCTTTCCCCCTGAGATCAGGAACACGACAGGCTTGTCCACTCTCACCACTGTTGTTTAACATAGTGCTGGGAGTCCTAGCATCAGCCATCAGAAAACAAAAGGAAATCAAAGACATCAGAATTGGCAAAGAGGAAATCAAACTTTCACTCTTCGCAGATGACGTGATACTCTACATAGAAAACTCGACAGACTCCACCAAAAGCCTATTAGAACTGATCCATGAACTCAGTAAAGTCCCAGGGTACAAAATCAATGTACAAAAATCGGTTGCATTTTTATATCACCCTCCCTCTCCCCCACACCCATCAGTCCTCAGATTGTTCTCAGCATTCAAGA
>NW_027528140.1:0-581 GCF_008692635.1 Crocuta crocuta
AGATTTCAGACTTATTTATTACTGAGTGTTCTTGAGATGCACATCTCTGGAATGGAGAGACAGGAAGCAGGATTGGATAGCTAGAGAAACTTAGCTGTTATGGGGATTCAAGAGAAGCCATTGCCTACCCCACAGGGAGGTCTAGAGATGTAATCGCTCTACAGAGTTGACTTGGAGTGGAGCAAGGGAGCTGGGCTTCGTACCCTTGCATCCAGTAAGTATTGTCTTTCCTGGAAAAGACGTGTCACCTTGGGCAAGGTCGTTCTTCAGCAAGGTAATCTGCTCAGAGGGCGACCAGCAGAGGGTGGACAGGAGGCAGACCTCAGCACCTNGGGGTACAGCTCTTATTTGTGAAGGGGAATCTAAGCAGCACACTGCAGGCCCTCCTCTCCATCATTCCCATTAACTCAGTGAACTCAAGCCAGTGGAGGCTCTCATGCCAGTATCCCCTGGGAAAATGGACCCATGCCAGTTCAGGCATGGACAACTAATAATTATTGTTATTTGTGGTCATATCCATAGACACTGAGAGTTATATGTTGGTGGGAAAAGGCTACTTCCCCTCAATCTGAGTACCAGAA
>NW_027528141.1:0-934 GCF_008692635.1 Crocuta crocuta
CAGCCTGTTCAGCACCTCGTTCACTTTATTTCTTTTCATTTTGGTTTCAACCTGATGAGCCAGAAGCCTGTCACAGCCTCAGTTTTCACCTGAATAACCCCTTCCTCCGTCAAGGTGCTAGTCTCAACCACAGGGAATCTTGCGGCCTGCAAATCTGCAAATATTTTCTGATCGTCTTCAGAAAGTTCAGCTATCCTCTTCACATCACATTTGTTTGCTACAACTATAAGAGGCTTGTTGGTAAAGAGAGGTTTGATGTTCTGGAATAGCTCCAGCTGCTCCTTCAGCCCATGCCCACACTGCTCGGACAGATCCATCACGTACAGGACCGCAGCGCGCAGGTGAGCCAGGGCCGTGATGGCCTGCATCTCAATGGTGTTACGATCCTCCAAAGGGTGGTCCAAAATCCGGGAGTATCAACAACCTGCCAACGCAGGTAGTTGTAGTCCATGTGCCCCACAAACAGGGACTTGGTCGTGAACACATAGGGCTGGACGTCCACGTTGGCTCTCGTCACCTTATTGATGAAGCTGGACTTGCCAACATTCAGGTACCCACACAGGAGCAGGGTCCTCGTATTCGGGTCAATAGTTGGCAGACGGGACAGATGCTGACACACTTGTTCCAAATACTCCGAACTCTGCTTCTGTCTTTTGATGATCGTACACATCCGGCGAGGGCGGCTCGCTTCAGCTGCTTGCAGCAGTACAGGAAGTCTCCATATTTCATAAGCCTCACATAATCCTTAGCCACATTGTCCACTAAGTTTTTGGCAATATTTATTTGTCCCAAGGCCAACTTGTAATGATCCTTATCATAGAGAATATTCATCAAATCAGCATAAAATGGATGGATATCATCCAGTTTGGGGAAATCTGTTAGAATCTGTGTCTGTCATGGTAATTTTGTTGAGTAAATTTGACTTTCCTCATGT
>NW_027528142.1:0-512 GCF_008692635.1 Crocuta crocuta
ATTCCTATGATACGGATATTGTTGCGTTTGACTGTATTGCTGAGCCTTCGAACTCTTCTTTCATGCTCCTGTATCAGTTTGTCTTTTTTTTCTCAGTTTCCTCTTTTTCTATAATGGTGTCTTCCAAATGACTTATTCTCCTTTCTGCCTCTTCAATCCGTGCATTGGATGCCTCTAATTTATTATGTATCTCATTTATCGCATTTTTAAATTAATCATGCCTATTTTTATTCTCCATGTTGTCTGTAACCATAGTTTCTTTGATGTACCCTATGCTTTTTTCAAGCCCAGCTATTAATTTTATGATTATTATTCTATAATCTTGTTCAGTTATGCTGCTTATATCTATTTTGAGCANTTTGAGCAGTTCATTAGGTGTCAATTCTTCTTGGGATTTCTTTGGAGGAGAGCTCTTTCATTTCATCATTTTAGTTAGCACTCTGGCTCTTATTAGTTTTAAAGACTTGTTATGCTCTCTGCACCTGTGAGAACTGCTGTTTCCAAGAAGACTC
>NW_027528143.1:0-742 GCF_008692635.1 Crocuta crocuta
TTGTTCATCGGGACACTCACCTTTGGAGACGGTGAGTCACTATGCTGGAAGTTGACCACCCTGAAGTCGCCATGTTATGAAGAATCCCAGGCACATGGCAGGCCACGTGTAGGTGTGCTGGCCAACAGCCCAGCTGGGTCTCCACTGCCAGCATCAATTGCCAGACATGTGAGTGAAGAAGCTTCCAGATGAGCCCAGCTCCCAGAGATCATGTTACTTCTGGCTATGGAAACTCCTAGCAAAATTGAGTTGCAATGTGGCCATTCCTGTAGCTGTCAGCCTGTCTTTCTCTCACTAGGCTGTCCCGTTCTTTACTGCCAAGTAGCATGTGGTAGGGTTTTGTCAGTGGGACACAAATCATTGGGCTTAAGAGGCTCCATTATGGCATGCAGTGTCTGGACTTTTCCATTTGGGCCTTTCCCTGAAGACAGCACCCCTCAGGGAGCCTCTCTCCCACATAGCAGGGAGTTGGGATCCAGACAAACCCCTACATTACCTTTGGACTCGGGCACATTTGTGTGATATGCAGGCGAAGGCAGAGGTCAAGGAAGCAGAAGGATGAATTCTTCTTTCTAATAATCAATGTGATCACACACAGATCAAGCTTAAATCTTTATCTGCAGCAATGAATGCACTATTTTAAAAAAAAAATACAGAAAACATAAAAACAGATTAGAAGTGAACTGGGATACTCATGAGTGATCGTTCTTTAAAAATGAAGTCAGCTGATGATACTCTACAT
>NW_027528144.1:0-326 GCF_008692635.1 Crocuta crocuta
ATTGAGATCATACCATGCACACTGTTAGATCATAATGCTTTGAAATTTGTACTCAATCACAGGAAGAAGCCTCTAGAAAGCCTCCAAAAACATGGAGGTTAAAGAACACCCTACTGAAGAATGAATGGGCTAGTCAGGCAATTAGAGATGAAATTTAAAAAATATATGGAAACAAATGAAAATGAAAACACAACAATGCAAAATCTATGGTATGCGGCAAAGGCAGTCCTAAGAGGAAAGTACATTGCACTCCAGGCATACTTCAAGAAACTAGAAAAAGCGCAAGTCTAAGACCTAACAGCTCACCTAAAGGAACTAGAGGCAGA
>NW_027528144.1:423-826 GCF_008692635.1 Crocuta crocuta
TGAACAGATCAATGAAACCAAGAGTTGGTTTTTTGAAAAAATAAACAAAATTGACAAACCTCTAGCCAGACTTATCAAAAGAGAGAGCACCCAAATAGACAAAATCATGAATGAAAATGGAATTATTACAACCAATCCCTTAGAAATAATGGCAATTATCAGGGAATACTATGAAAAATTATATGCCAACAAATTGGACAACTTAGTAGAAATGGACCAATTCATAAACGCACTCCCACTACCAAAATTCACACGGGAAGAGATAGGAAATCTGAACAGACCCATAACTAGTGACGAAATCGAATCAGTGATCAAAAATTTCCCAACAAATCAGAGTCCAGGACCAGATGGCTTTCCCGGGGAATTCTACCAGAGATTTAAAACAGAATTAATACCAATTCTT
>NW_027528145.1:0-534 GCF_008692635.1 Crocuta crocuta
TAGGAATTTGTCCATTTCTTCTAAGTTGTCCAATTTTTGGCATATGATTTTTCATTGTATTCCCTGATAAGTACTTGTATTTGAGGGGTTGGTTGTAATAAGTCCATTTTCGTTCATGATTTTGTCTATTTGGGTGTTCTCTCTTTTCTTTCTGAGAAGCCAGGCTAGAGGTTTTCAATTTTGTTTATTTTTTCAAAAAACCAAATCTTGGATCTGTTCATTTGTTTCTTTGGTCTCTATGTTGTACATTTCTGCTCTGATTTTTACTATTTTATTTTTCTACCTCGTTTGGGGTGCTCTTGATGCTCTGCCTCTAGTTCCTTTAGGTGAGCTGTTAGAATTTGCACTTATGTGTTTTGTAATTTCTTGAAATAGGCCNAGGCCTTGAGTGCAATGTACTTTCCTCTTAGGACTGCCTTTGCCGCATCCCATAGAGTTTGGATTGTTTTGTTTTCGTTTTCATTTGTTTCTATATATTTTTTAATTTCATCTCTAATGCCTGACTGGCCCATTCATTCTTTAGTAGGGTGTTCT
>NW_027528146.1:0-616 GCF_008692635.1 Crocuta crocuta
ATCATAACCAGAGTCAAATTCGAGACTCCGATACAACCAGCCACCTAGGTGCCCCAACATCGTGTACATTCTTTGAAGTATATAGTTTGGCTACATCTAAAGGACTATGGAGGAGACAGGCAAACAGGATGCAGATAGGGTTTCACCTGGGAGAAAATGTACACTTTAAATTCAGGAAGTATAAGGACTATTCTGAAGATGTTGATACTTGGTCTAAACAGTAGGGAATACCAAAGTGTTTTGTTTTTTCCCTAAAAATTCGCCAAATAGTTCTCTACTCCTAAAAGAAATAATCTGATTTGTCACATATTTCTGAGAGAAAGCTCTGTTGGGTGGCACTGCAGGCTGACAACACGAATGCAGCCACCATAGGTCCCAGGGGAAGGCAGATGCCAGCGCCTTAAAGTACCATGGGGAACCCTAAACTGAATTAGTGACATAATGGGGAAGGAAGTTGGTCTTGCGAGATATCTGAAGACCCTCTGGAATATCCCTCTGTTCTTTTCTGCAAAACAAGAAGGAAAAGTAGCTAGGCCAGAGCCTGGGAAACAGCAACAAAGCAATGCAGAGGAGTTTGCTTTTCAGGGAGATGTCCCAGATGGCCTAAAACCAGGGA
>NW_027528147.1:0-868 GCF_008692635.1 Crocuta crocuta
GGGCCAGGCGGGCTCCATGCCAGGAAAGCAGGGTTTCCCGTCAGAGAGCGAATCAGTGATCTCAGCACATGAACGGAATCAAAAAAATGGTTTTAACACAGAAGACTGAGGAGCTAGACGGCCTGCTCCGAACGCTAACCCTGCGACGTTTTCCCGAGGGGCCTCGTGCGAGGGGCTGCCTCCTCGGGGCCTCGGTTTTCTCAGCTGTACGGGGATGCACAGCTGCCCGCCGGGGGCTGAAGGTTTTATTTGTCGAGTACTTAGAATCCTGGCCGGCACACAGGAGGTGCTCAGTAAATGTCAGCTGTGTGGCCACAGCGAGGCCGTGACACGCGGACAGGAGTGCTGCTGTGAGACGTGGGGAGTGGCTGGCTGGCAGAGAAGTGGGTGAGCCACACAGACGACAGAGGCAGGAGAAAAGGTGCTGTGGGCAGGGCTGGAGACGCCCTTTGGAGGGGACGTCAGTGGTCCGGGTGTGGCAACCGCAGTTGGCGCGACCGCATTCAGAAATGACTGCGAGCCATGAGGCCAACGCGGGCTGGGAGGCCACGGAGAGGCTGGGACGCGCCTCCAGCTGGGGGGGGGTCGATGCAGAGGTTGGGGTGCACGCCGGGACTTGGGAGAAAACACCACACTGACTTCGGACACAGAGGGGAGGGTCACCTTGGAGACAGTGGCGTCTGTGAGGCAGATGGCGGTGGTGGCGGCCCCGGTAAACATCCCCATTATGGGGATTCCTGGGTGGCTCAGTCAGTTGAGCATGTGACATGGACTCAGGTCATGATCTCCTGGTTTGTGAGTTCGAGCCCTGCATGGGGTTCTCTGCTGACAGCTAGCTCGGAGCCTGGAGTCTGCTTCAGATTCTGTG
>NW_027528148.1:0-770 GCF_008692635.1 Crocuta crocuta
AAGAAGATGTGGTTTATCTATACGATGGAATATTACATGGCAATGGGAAAGAATGAAATATGGCCTTGTGTAGTAACATGAATGGAACCTGAGGGTGTTATACTGAGCGAAATAAGTCAGGCAGAGAAGGACAGCTACCATATTTTTGTGCATATAGGAGGAACTTAATAGAAGAACGTGGGGGAAAAGAAGGGGTAAATAGTGGGGGAGAGGGAGGGAGGCAAACCATGAGAGACTCTTGAATGCTGANTGAGAGACTCTTGAATGCTGAGAACAAAGTGAGGACTGATGGGTGGTGGTGGGGAGATGGACATGGAGGAGGGCACTTGTGCGGATGAGCACTGGGTGTTATATGGAAACCAACTTGACAAGAAACTATTAAAAAAACAAAGAATACAAATACAAAAATTTCTGTATTCTGAATGGAACAAATCTAACATTCTTAAACTGTCTCAGTGCTTTAGTCTCCAGATTTCCCCATTCTGCATTAGGGATTTTGATTTTATGCTCAGAAAGAACAAAGGCAGATGGGAATTATTCACAATTTGCAAAAACAAGGAAGCTTCCATTAACGGGATGCTGGCAGACAGACTACTGTGCACATTTTACTCCCACGTCTATTTTGTTTGTGCCTACACACTCATGCATATGATTTCTTTAACCTTTTAAAATATGATCACACTTTATTAATGAAAGAATGCTTCTGAGCAGAATTCAATATATGTTATGTCTTTGCAGTTTTATTTAGAAGTAACAAAGGGGGGCTATAT
>NW_027528148.1:779-926 GCF_008692635.1 Crocuta crocuta
GATGTATACAAATCCAATTATAGCAACAAAGATGAACTGCTGACATATTTGATAAAGGATAGCCCAATTTGAAAACCAAACAGTCTTTCCCTCAATGTGTGGCAGACGCAGTCAAACTTAAATTTAATATTATGGAGGGAGACAAAG
>NW_027528149.1:0-559 GCF_008692635.1 Crocuta crocuta
GCCACAGAATCGAACCCAGCAGGTAAGCCAGACAGAATTGCATATTCACATCTATATATACTAGAGGATATTATATTCCCTCCCACGGAAATCCTACAGATAAGACTAACAACGACAATGACAATGACAAACAGGACAAAACAGATACAGAAGTGGCCACAAAACAGGTTTATGAGTTTGCTGAAGGGCCAACCGACGTCTCGGTGTGCCCTGGGGGAGGGAAATAGCTGCGTCCAGCCTTCCATTTAATCCCCCAGACAGAAGCACATGTGCATTTAGAATCCAGATGATAAGTTGATTTACCTCCTTTTTTCCTAATAACAAAAATGGGAGTATTCATGGATTATTGGAAGGCTCGATATGTCCTTCTTTAGGCTGTTGTTCCATAAGTTGTACTGCTGCTATTTTTTGAGAAGGGCCACTGTTCTACTCAAACAGGAGTATCTGATTTTTAAACTATTGGGTCAGCAGCAACAGGAACAATGGCCCCTTTTACAAGTTTGGTTAGCCAATCCCTTTTTTGGGTTTTATATTTATGGAAGTTATTATACCCTGTTGT
>NW_027528150.1:0-487 GCF_008692635.1 Crocuta crocuta
GCTCTCCTCCCCTTTGCACTCTATAGGGTGCGCAACTGCCCCTGATAGATGGGATTAACTCCTTTTGAAAACATGTTTGGCCTAAATCGCATGCCCTCTATCCAAACAGAATGCATGGTTACTAAACATAGGTTTGAGTTTTCAGCTTCCTATTGCAGAAAAAGTAAGACTATTTGGACCTTTTAAAAGATGGTTTAAAAATTCTAATGTAAACATCTCTCAATTGGTTACTAAGTCCTCAATTGGAGACTAAGGTTTCCNACCCTAAATTAAAATTCTACTAAGTGTACTTAAAACTGATAGAAAATAAGGAAAACAATCTTGTATGTAGGAAACTGAGAGATACATAAAAAAGATATAAGAAATGGAAATACATTTTTGTTAAGAGTAAAAAAGTAATTTTGTCCTACATAAGTATTGTTTAGAGAAAAATGGTTTTGGTACAAAGTTTAAAGGCAAAGGAAAGTGTAGAAGGTCCATGAAGGGA
>NW_027528151.1:0-1003 GCF_008692635.1 Crocuta crocuta
ATCTTGTTCATTTATGCTGCTTATATCTGTTTTGAGCAGATCATTGCTGTCAATTCTTCTGGGAGTTTCTTTGGGGGAGAACTTTTTCGTTTCATCATTTTAGTTAATTTTCTGGCTCTTGTTAGTTTTAAAGACTTGTTATGCTCTCTGCACCTGAGAGCGCTGCTGTATCCAGGAAGACTCTTTGACTGTCCAAGGCCTATCTTTTCAGAGAGTGTTTTTTGAATGGTATCTCTTGGTCTCTCTTGTTGAGACCTTTGTTGTTTTATTTTGCTACTCATAGTGATATTTGGTACTCTCCACCATGTGTACTTTGGCTTGTTTCTTGAGGTAGCCCTGGTGAGGAAAACAGACTAACACACAGGGAGCAGGGGCACACAAATGCACAGACAAATCCGACTACCATGCAAACCGAGAGGGACAGCGAAAAAAGTTAAGGGAAAAGACAGAGAAGGGAGGGCGAATAATAGAAAATAAAAAAATACATAAAAAGGGCAAAAGGAAGAAAAGGAAAGGAAAAAAGAAGAATACCAATGGACAAAGAACGGCTTATAGCATATAACCGGATTTCCCAGCTACAATGAAATAGCCTGGTGTATGCAGTGCTGGTTGAAGAGCATAGAGACAGAGAGAGAAGACAGGGCGGGGGGAGGGGAGGAATGAAGTAAAATTGGAAATAGATTGAACAGGCAAAAGGAATAAGAAGTTTTTTTCAAAGAGTTAAAGGGTGGAGTATGGTTGGTTAGGTGAGAGAAGGATGCTGGTGTTATCCAGAGAAACTATATAGTCTAATTACTCCTGAGAGAAAGAGATGAAAAGGTTGGGAGGTGTAGAATTTACATCTACAGAATGGACTAAGTTTGATTGTTTAAGCACACTGGTGACCAGAGGTAATCAGGTCAGTGTTCTGTGGAAAAAAGGAAAAAAAAACAAAAAACAAATAAATAAATTAATAAACAAACAAAAACAAAAAAAGGGAAAAGGGAGGAGGGCAGCTCTCAAG
>NW_027528152.1:0-535 GCF_008692635.1 Crocuta crocuta
TGGAGGGTATCATGCTAAGTGTAATAAGTCAGTCAGAGAAAGATATCATATGATTTCACTTATATATGGAATTTATGAAACTTAGAAGAGCACCATAGGGGAAGAGAAGGAAAATTAAGGTTAAAATGAGAGGCAGGAAAACCCTAAGAGACTCTTGAATAAAGAGAGTTATAGGTTGATGAGGGGGGGGCTCAAAAGGATTGAGGGGTGAGGGAGGTGGGTGATGAACATTGGTGAGGGCACTTTTTGGGATGAGCACTGCAAGTTCTATGTAAGTGATGAATTATAGGATTTTACCCCTGAAGCCATGACTANAAGCCATGACTACACTGTATGTTTGCTCACTTGACAATAAGTTTTAAAAAAGAAAATAAAAATAAACTAATAAAAACTTAATAACAAACAAAACAAAACAAAACAAAACAAAAAGAACTCCAGTCTTTAGTAAGTCCCACAGAGTTCAAGAACTCACAAAAATCAACCCTTCTAATTTTCCCACCCAGTGGCTTGTGGGAAATAATCTTCCCTGTGTGCT
>NW_027528153.1:0-785 GCF_008692635.1 Crocuta crocuta
TTACTTTTTAGTTTTCCCTCTTGGTTAGTGTGATTGTTGGATTTGTCTGTGAATTTGTGTCCCTCTGTTCCCTGTGTGTTTATCTGTATGTTTTCTTCTCCAGGGCTACCTCAAGAAACAAGCCACAGTACACAACATGGAGAGTCCCAAATACCACTATGACTAGGAAAATAAAATAACCAAGGTCTCAACAAGAGAGACCAAGAGATACCATTCAAAGAACACTTTCTGAAAGGATAAGCCCTGGATAGTCAAAGAGTCTTCTTGGGTACAGCAGCGCTCACAGGTGTAGAGAGCTTAACAAGTCTTTAAAACTAAAAAGAGACAGAAAGCTGTCCAAAATGATGAATTGAAAGAGCTCTCCTCCAATGAAACTCCAAGAAGAATTGACAGCTAATGAACTGCTCAAAACAGATATAAGCAGCATAAGATTTTAGAACAATAATCGTAAAATTAATCACTGGGCTTGCAAAAAGCATACAGGACCTCAAAGAAACTATGGCTACAACAAACGTGGAGAGCAAAATTGGCATGATGAATTAAAAAATGCGATAAATGAAATACATAACAANAAATACATAACAAACTGAGGTGTCCACTGCACAGATTGAAGAGGCAGAAAAGAGAAGGAGTGATTTAGAAGACACCATTATAGAAAAACAAGAAGCTGACAAAAAAGGAGAAAAACTGATCCAGGAACATGAAAGGAACAAGAAAGAGTTCAAGAGCTCTTTCATTAAAGGAACATGAAAGAAGAGTTCGAGAGCTCAGTGATACAGTCAAAC
>NW_027528154.1:0-242 GCF_008692635.1 Crocuta crocuta
CCATCCATGTTGCTACACATGGCCAGATTCCATTCTTTCTCATTTTCGTGTAGTATTCCATTGTATAGATAAACCACATCTTAATCCATTTGTCCGTAGATGGACACTTAGGCTCTTTCCATGTTTTAGCTATAGTTGAGAGTGCTGCTACGAACATTGGGGACATGTGTTCCTATGTATCAGCATTTCTGTGTAGATTGGGTAAATTCCTAGCAGTGCTAATGCTGGGTCATAGGGGAGTT
>NW_027528155.1:0-1310 GCF_008692635.1 Crocuta crocuta
CAATCTGAGCAGTCACACAGGACCCCACACTCAGGCTTCTTGTCACCATCTTGAAATTTTCCATTTACTGCTAAACTTTCATTTTGTAAGTACAGTTCAATGAGACAATGGAGCATGCATACAAGCAGGGGAGATATGTGGAAGAAAGAAAAAGGGGTCCTGCATTTTCATCTTGAAACAGGTTATGTAGTCGACTCTTGCTCTGAGGAGTAATATCTGAAAATGGGATCCATACTACAATTTCTTTTTAAAAGAAAAAAAACAAAACACTAAACTCCAGAGAACTTGATTTTCAAAACGAGTCTTCGAATAGCCTCAAAAAAGTTTTGCTATGGTGAATCTTAATGATAAATACAGTACCTATCTAGTAGAGCAATTTAATTTTCACAGGCTGTATTAATTACCATAATAAACTCCACTCCGTTAGGACTCTAGGTAGACAAGTCTTCCAGCCACTCTTCAGTAAACTGCAATTAGCATGATAAATAGGGAGTGTGATTTTGCTGCAGCCAGTATTATCCCTACTTACTCATGAAGTGACAGGGGAAGCCATCAGAGACGAGAAATAAAGATATTTAAATTAAAAAAATGGCANAAATGGTAGGGTTTCCTGTTATCCGCCATTAGGCCAACATCTGTGTGCAGGTAAACCTTCCACAATCCAGATGTCAATTATGAAGACCCCAAACAAATCCCTATGTTAACATTGGTTAATGCAATGTGGTAACTAAATGCAATCTGTCCTTGGAAGGTCATAAATTCTGTTAAGAAAGCAAGATGACTATCATCTTAAAGCATTAACTGGAGATCTTACTAAAGAAGATGGCTGCTACAGCTGGTTTCTGAAACATTCACTGTACACTCTTAATCAAGTGATGATATATTTCACACTAGCCAATGCTATAGCTTCAAAGGCATTGCAATACTGCATGTATTAACATGTATTTCATTTAAAATTCATCCTTTAAGAAGGCTTTCATGTATATGACTTTACTGAAATCTAAGGCAAAAAGAAATTACAGTATTTGATTTTAATCTGTGACGATATGCTGTAACTTACAGCAATCAGATTCCTGGAGAATCTCTGTACCCGTGTAACATACTCACTTTTAACCTGAGTTTCTTTAAATGGGTTTCTGTTCCCTAATATAAAATATTACCTAAGATAAGATGTTTTGAAAATTGCCATTTTAATAAATGAATTAAGAGGAAGGCTACCTTACACAAAATACCATATCATGTTCTGCTAGCATTTTAATTATTGGAAAAGAAGTACCATCTACTATATTTAATTATACAGGGTTAGCTCT
>NW_027528156.1:0-519 GCF_008692635.1 Crocuta crocuta
CCATTATTTTTGCTTGTGTTTCCCTTACATCAGGAGACATATCTATAAAGAAGTTTGTACAGTCAATGTCAAAGAAGTTACTCCCTGTGTTCTCCTCTGGGGTTTTTATGGTTTCAGGTTTCACACATAGGTCCTTATCCATTTGGAATTTAGTTTTGTGTATGTTGTAAGTAAGTAGTCCATTTTTCTTGTTGTTTGCATGTTGCCGTCTAGTTTTCCCAAAACCTTATGGTGAGGAGACTTTTTAAAGTATATTTATTTATTTTTGTGAGAGAGAGACAGCATGCCAAAGAGGGGCAGAGAGAAATGGAGAGAGTNACCCAACAGGCTTTGCGCTGTCAGCACAGAGCCCAACGTGGGGTTTGAACTCATGAACCCTGAGGTCATGACCTGAGTTGGATCCAAGATTAGATGCTTCAGTACTGAGCCACCTATGTGCCCCAAGACTATCGTTTTCCATTGGATATTCTTTCATGCTTTGTTGAGGATTATTGACTGTATAGGTGTGAGTTCATTTCT
>NW_027528157.1:0-904 GCF_008692635.1 Crocuta crocuta
GAAGACAACACAAAGTGATCATGGTCAAGATCCTTTTCAGAAATGCCTGAAGAACAAATCCTGAGAATCAGGAAACATCATTAGGAAGCTCACCACAGGTAAGGCAAAAATAAATCCACTCCAAAGGACACTAAAACAAACATTCAGAACTTTCATAACAAAGTCCTTAAAACAACTAGAGAGAAGCACACAACACGTCCAACGAATGGTGATTTGTCAGGCCGTGAACTTCTCCCCAGCGATTGTGGAAACGGCGTGACAGTGCCAAACTATGTGCTGAAGGAAAAGAACAGTCCTATCCCAAAGAGTAAGGATGAAAGAAAGATGGGNGATTCAGATAAAAGTATGAAAAGAAACCATCAAAAGTTAAAAACACAGAATGTATTCAGAAAGACAGGATGCAACCCAGGAACAAAAGGTGAGCTGAGACGTTTGTACGTCTGTGGTTGAATGTCAACACGTTTGATGATGAACGCTCCCAAACTGGTAATCATGGATTCAGAGATGGTCCAAAAAGTGGGTACACCTGAAATATTGGATGGCAGTCCCATGTCACGTGACTGGAAGTTCAAGGATTCTAAGCTCCTGATTTTGCACGAAGAGTGGGCAGTACCATGGACTCCAATGAGCAACTCTGCCCTCAGAAAAGAAAGGAGATTGGGTAGATAGAGAGTACCCACTTGTAAATCCCCCAGTGAATCCAGAGCATGTGGAGGTCTTTAGCTTCAGGCAGCATACTTATGATCATCTATCAAAAGTTGTATCAAGTTAGCACAAGTTGAGTGGATTAAAAACGCCAATAATTTCTTCTGTTCTACTAGAGGTCAGAAATCGAAAATAGGTCCTAGAGATCCATTCATCTAATCCTAAATGATCTTCTCACCTCAAGGTCCTTAATTGAAGA
>NW_027528158.1:0-1129 GCF_008692635.1 Crocuta crocuta
CGTCCAGTTGAAACCAAAAGACAGAAACGAAGGCAATGGCAGAAATCGTGCAAACTTCGTTGTAAATCCTAGAGAGGGCAGGTTACCGCCAGGAGTGGCCGACAGCCTGTGAGTCTGTCCCTGACCCCCGTTCTCCCGAGCCAACTCTTCCACCGTTAGTGCCGAGGAATGGCTAAGAATCCAGGGACCATCCAAGCAAATGCTGTGGGGTTTGGCTTTGTGGGACTGAAAAGTCTAGGCGGATGAGTGAGGAAAGATGCTGCGTGTGTGGAGAGTAGCAGAGAACTAGGGGACAAACATCCCTCTTTACTCACTTCTTAGGCTCTTGGCTGTTGGTGCTGGCTGGTAAATAAAGGTGATCTCCGTATCTGTAACTGTCCATTACTCTGATGGCCCCAGGGATGTCAGGGCCTTGGGAAAAGAAGGCCCATACTCGTATTCACCCCTGGGCCTTCCTCGGGGTCTCTCTTTGCAGACCATGGTCTCCTGTTCCACCTGGAGATTTACAACTACAGCTAATCAACACCTGAAAACTTGCGTGTAAGCGGTCGTGGGGTCACGGATCATGCCTGGGGGAGAGTCTGGGGATTTGTCCTCGTTGGGCGAGGCCCAGATAGACTCCTGTGACACTGTTCTGTAGTAGGCATTGGATTTAGACAACCTAGGACTTCTTATCTGTAAAGATACTGGGGCACACGGGGGTTGTGGTTTTTTGGGAGTTGTTTGTTTTTGGCTTTTCTCCAAGCCATAGACCTTGATAGTGGCAGAATCAGAGCCACACCCTTTTCTACTGACTACTTTTCATATATTAATGGGAGACATTCTGCGCTGATTAAGAGGAAATAGTCCTTTTGTGCGGTGTTGGTATCCTGTAAGAGTGCGGTTTCGGTTCTTGCTGCTGGGACCGGGGCCTGCTTTTGCCTCCGACCCCCCAGCTCATCCCACCCTGACAGTCTGCCTGTTCGCCTTAAGAGCTCAGGAGGCCTTAACCGCACTGTCAGGCCTTACACTCCTGTGTCTTTTTAAATGAAACATTTTTTTTTTAGTTTTTGTTTCGCTGTTGTAGAATTGTTGCCCAAAACAGAAGTCTTCAGAGGACTGAAACCTAAATTCTGAGAAAGCCACAACC
>NW_027528159.1:0-497 GCF_008692635.1 Crocuta crocuta
AAGGACAAAGAGAGAATTTTGAAAGCAGCTAGAGAGAAAAGGACCCTAAAATATGAAGGGAAACCTATCAGAGTGGTGACAAAACTATCTCTTGAAACTTGGCAGGCCAGAAAGGAATGGCAGGAGATCTTCAATGCGATGAACAGAAAAAATATGCAGCCAAGAATCCTCCATCCAGAAAGCCTGGCATTCAGAATAGAATGAGAGATAAAAGTCTTTCCAAATAACCAAAATTGAAAGAAATTGTCACCAGTGAGACAACTCTACAAGAAATCCTAAGGGGGACTTTCTGAGGGAAATGTTGCAAGGAACTCAAGATGCTAGAGACACCACCACAAGCATGAATCCTACAAATGACACAATGACTCTAAACCCANATATTTCAATAATAACACTGAATATAAATGGGATGAATGCTCCAATCAAAAGACATAGGGTAGCAGAACGGAGAAAAAAACCAAATCCATCTATTTGCTGTCTACAAGAAACTCATTTTA
>NW_027528160.1:0-232 GCF_008692635.1 Crocuta crocuta
GTGTTGGGAGAACTGGACAGCAACATGCAAAAGAATAAAACTAGATCAATTTCTCAAACCATACACAAAAATAAACTTAAAATGGATAAAGAACCTGAACGTGAGACAGGAAACCATCAAAACCCTAGAGGAGAAAGCAGGAAATAACCTCTTTGACCTCCACCGCAGCAACTTCTTACTTGACACATCCCCAAAAGCAAGGGAATCAAGAGCAAAAATAAACTATTGGGAC
>NW_027528160.1:336-583 GCF_008692635.1 Crocuta crocuta
ATGACATATCAGAGAAAGGGTTAATATCCAAAATCAATAAGGAAGTCATCAAACTCCACACCTGAAAAACAAACAACCCAGTGAAGAGATGGGCAGAAGATATGAACAGACGTTTCTCCAAAGAGGACATCCAGATGGCCAACAGACACAGGAAACAATGCTCAGCATTCCTCCTCATCAGGGAAATACAAATCTAAACGAAACTGAGATACCACCTCACACCAGCCAGAGTGGCTAAAATGAGCAA
>NW_027528161.1:0-229 GCF_008692635.1 Crocuta crocuta
AGATAAAAACCATATGATCTTGTCAATAGATGCGGAAAAAGCATTGACAAAATACAGCATCCTCCTTAATAAAGACTCTCGACAAAATCGGGATAGAAGGAACCTACTTAAACATCATAAAAGCCATCTATGAGAAGCAGTCAGCTAACCTCATCCTCAACGGGGAAAAACTGAGAGCTTTCCCCCTGAGATCAGGAACACGACAGGGATGTCCACTCTCACCACTGTT
>NW_027528161.1:297-505 GCF_008692635.1 Crocuta crocuta
AAGAGGAAGTCAAACTTTCACTCTTCACAGACGACATGATCCTCTACATCGAAAACCCGACAGACCACCAGAAGCCTACTAGAAATGATCCAAGAATTCAGCCAAGTTGCAGGGTACAAAATCAACATACAGAAATCGGTTGCACTTTTATACACCAATAATGAAGCAGCAGAGAGAGAAATCAAGAAACTGATCCCATTCACAATTG
>NW_027528162.1:0-501 GCF_008692635.1 Crocuta crocuta
CATTCTACTATCCTATGTCTTTTGATTGGAGCATTCAGCCCATTTTCATTCACTGTTATTATTGAGATATGTGGGTTTAGAGTCTTTTAGTCCTTTGTGGAGTTCATGCTTGTGGTGGTGTCTCTGGTATCTTTGTTGCTTGCAACCTTTCCTTCAGAGCGTCCCTCTCAGGATTTCTTGTAAGGCTGGCTTAGTGGTGACCAATTCTTTCAATTTCTGTTTATTTGGAAAGGTTTTTATCTCTCCTTCTATTTTGAATGACAGGCTTGCTGGATAGAGGATTCTTGGCTGCATATTNTACTTTTTCTGTTCATCACATTGAAGATCTCATGCCATTCCTCTCTGGCCTGTCACATTTCAGTAGATAGGTCTGTCACCACTCTGATAGGTTTGCCTTTGTATGTTAGGGCCCTTTTCTCCCTAGCTGCTTTCAAAATTTTCTCTTTCACCTTATACTTTGCCATTTTTACTATGATATGCCTTGCAGAAGGTCGATTCAGA
>NW_027528163.1:0-2000 GCF_008692635.1 Crocuta crocuta
TTTGAGATTCATCATAGGCAGTCCACAAGGAAAGCACACTGCATTAAGGCCTATCTCAAGAGACAAAAAGTGTCCTAGGGTACCTGGATGGCTCAGTGAGTTAAGCATCTGACTTCGAGTAAGGTCATGATCTCACAATTTGTGTTTTCCACCTCAACATCAGGTGTGCTCAAGACCTGCAATGGATGAGCTGAGCTCTCTCTCCACCCTTCTCTGTCTCTCATGGGATTCTCTCTCCCTCTTTCTCTCTCTCTCTCTGCCCATTGCTCACTTGCGCCCTCTCTAAATAAATAAATAAATAAATAAGTATACAAATAAATATTTTAAAAGGAAGCAAGAAAGGCCAAATACATATTATAACCTTACACCTATAGGAGCTAGAAAAAGAACAGCAAATAAAGCCTAAACCAGCAGAAGAAACGAATTAATAGAGAGCAGAGCAGAGGTAAACAATCTAGAAACAAAAACCAGAAGCAGAGATCAATGAAACTAAGAGCTGGTTTTTTGGAAGAAATAATAAATTGATACACCCCTAGCCAGACTTCTCAAAAAGAGAAAGAACTCCAATTGATAAAAGCACAAATGAAAGTGAAAAGATCACAAGCAACACCCCAGAAATACAATTATAAGAGAATACTACAAACAATTATATATGCCAACAAATTGGGCAATCTGTAAGAAATGGACAAATTCAAATACAAACTACCAAAACTGAACTAGGAAGAGATGGAAAATTTGAACTGACTCATAACCAGCAAAGTACGAAAACCGGTTATCAAAAATCTCCCAATAATCAAGAGTCCTGTGTCAAACTACTTCTCAGCCTAATGCTATAGATATTTAACGAGTTCATAGGTACTCTTCTCAAACTGTTCCAAAAACAGAAATGGAAGGACTACTTCCAAACATAAATATAATGTACATACTCAAAAAAAACCTGATAAACTCCCAATCTCCCAGCTTTGACAGACCCTGAAATTACGTATAAGCATGAAAAAAGACTANAACATAAATGTAATGTACATACTCAGGAAAAACCTGATAAAGTCCCAATCTCCCAGCTGTGACAGACCCTGAAATTACGTGTAAGCATGAAAAGAGACTAAGTTATCATTGCCAATTGTTTAAATGTTGAACGTATGCCCCAAACTGTAGAGTCTATATAAAAAGCCTGGGAGGCTTACTGGTTTTAATTAAACGTCATTCCAAACAGGAACTGGCCACGAAACTAATCATTCAACAACCACAGGTAAGAAACACACACAGACTATATAGAATTAATTCAGAAAAGATACTAAGTGAAAGAAAAAAACAGCAAAAACTAACACTGGTACAGGAAATGAGATCTTCAGTCTTACCACACTGTACTGGCCGTTTCTAGTTTCAAAAAAAAATCATTATGAGATCCACATAGAAAACAGTAAACTGTGGCCCGTAGTCAACACAAACTGCTGAGTAAGTCCAGAAGCAGAACTTAACGCTTTACCTCAGCTTCTAGAAATATGTTGAAAGAAACCATGTCTAAAAATACTAAAGACATCATGAGAATGTCTCACTAAACAAAAAGTCAATAGCAATAGATTTTATTTTTTTAATAATGAAAACTCTAGACATGCAAAGTAGAACTGACTTCAAAAGGCCTTTTTCTACAATGAAGAGAATTATACAAAAGATCAACAAGGAAAACAAAAGACTGAAATATAAAAAAACAATTAGATATAAAAGAGGTATGCAAAAATTCTTCATCATGACAGAATGAAATCACTAAAAGTTTGATTAAAAATATTTGATTCTGAGTTTCAACAGATAGAAAGCTCATGGGTTTCTATGACTTCTACAGAGTCAGCCCGTTCATAGTTAAAAGCTGAGATAATAGCAACTATTATGTTCTTTTCTAAGTTCTCATATCAAATTTACTGCGTATACTTATATAAGTTGGCACTGAAACTACTGAATAACTACTTTCCTCACACAATTAGACTAAACCTTTTGGAGAACAC
>NW_027528164.1:0-146 GCF_008692635.1 Crocuta crocuta
TACCACATACTGTGTGCCACAAGGAAAAAGCTTGCACTCAGGACTTGGAGGCAAAAACTCAATTTTATCAGAACAGGTGCATTGTGATGGGGCCACGTGTGGCTTGGGATGAGCCTCTTGTACCACATAGGCATCCTGCAGTCAAG
>NW_027528164.1:173-414 GCF_008692635.1 Crocuta crocuta
GGACATGCAGTACCATGAGAAACTGCTGCTGTTTAGGGACTTCCTGTCTCAGTCAAATACCTGCCTTAGTGGTAATAATCCCAAAGATATCCCACTGCCATTCACTCTCCCTTACTCCTCTGCCCATCAGATCCAGGCTTCATGCAACAGCATCAGTATTATTAGATAATTATTTCCTTACACGTGGTATATATACCACTGGAGGTTCACAAGATGATTTAGGTGGTAAACTGAAGAGGGT
>NW_027528165.1:0-537 GCF_008692635.1 Crocuta crocuta
ACATAAAGCAGCCCTCAATAACTATAAAAGAATTGAGATCATACCTTGAACACCCTCAGATCATAATGCTTTGAAACGTGGAATCCATCACAGGAAGACGTCTGGAAAACCTCCAAAAACATGGAGGTTAAAGAACAACCTACTAAAGAATGGATGGGTCAATCAGGCAATTAGAGATGAAATTAAAAAATATATGGATACAAATGAAAATGAAAATACAACAACACAAACTCTATGCGATGTGGCAAAGGCAGTCCTAAGAGGAAAGTACATTGCACTCCAGGCNCCTATTTCAAGAAATTAGAAGGAGCACAAGTGCAAAATCTAACAGCTCGCCTAAAGGAACTAGAGGCATAGCAACAAGAGCACCCCAAACCCAGTAGAAGAGGAGAAATAGTAAAAATCAGAGCAGAAATAAACAACATACGGACCAAAGAAACAACTGAACAGGTTCATGAAACCAAGAGTTGGTTTCTTGATGAAACAAACAACATTGACAAAACTCTAGCCAGGCTTCTCAAAAAGAAAAGAGAGAGC
>NW_027528166.1:0-966 GCF_008692635.1 Crocuta crocuta
ATGTATAAATCCTCAATTCACACGTACTGTGTCTAAAAAGTGTGATCCAGGTAGACCATAAGGTTTTCCCATCTAAAGATGTACATTTCAAGAAAGAACCTGACGGGAAGCAAATCCACTATCACAAGTACTGCAAAGGTGACCCATAAAAAGTGGATCGTTTGCAATGGCATATAAGGAAAAAGTCTCCAAAAATTAATATTAGAAATTTTAGAGTGGTGTTATGGTAACATGCCTGAAAAGACAAATAACTTATTTGGGGTCTGAAAATCTCAGAGAACAATGTAAATTCAATGACCTGTTGGGGGGGGGGGGGAAAAATGAAATGAATTACATCAAGAAGTTAGCAAGTCAGATACTATGGAAAAGATTTATTAGCCTCTACAAGTTGGTTTTGATAAACTATTAGCTACTTGTTACAGTAGAGTACCAAGATTTTCATTGCAACAGTATTTTCCCACACTCATCAAAACCTCAAAGCAATAGGTCTTTCTCGACGTGGCATTCAGGGTTCTTTTTTTTTCTTCTCCAGCCCTCAAATGACAGGAATAGATTTTTGAGTATCAACTAGCCAGTTAGGGGACTCCTTAGATACAGATGTTCATCAACATTACACAAGCTACAATTAAGTCAGGTACCTGCACAAACACCACCAATGTGGATGGAAAAGTGTGTTGGTTTTAAGTGTTAAACACTGTAGGAGTGACACGAACACATTATTGGTGTCCTTCCCAAACAAAAATGGGGGGAACCTTATTGGCTTTCTGCCCAACACATCACTAAAAACGCTGCATGAGGTGACCCCTCTNTTTATAAGGATGTTCGCTGTGTCTTCTTACAGTCTTTGGCTTAAAGTCTATTTTGTCTGACGTAAGCATGGCTACCCCCACATTCTTCTGTTTTCCTTGGCATGGAAGATATTTTTCCACACCTGCACTTTCAGCCTGAGTGTGTTCCCACAGCTGA
>NW_027528167.1:0-302 GCF_008692635.1 Crocuta crocuta
GGCTCCACCCCCAGAGCTAGCCTGGAAGATTGGAATCGCCCTGAGTGGAAAGCCCTGAGGCAATTTCAGCTGGGCGCTTGGACTGAGATTTGGAGGCTGGGACTGGCCTGGGTTGAAAAACACAACAAACTTTGGCTGAGCCCCTGGCCCAGGAAGTTTACACGCCTATAAAAGCCAGGTGGAGGGCCGCCACTCTCCTCCTTACAACCGCCAAGGCAGAACCCCCACCAGACGCATTGGATCACACCACGCCCATCCCTGCTTGAGAGCGGCCCTCCTCCGTTTTCCCTTTTTTTTTTTTT
>NW_027528167.1:344-556 GCF_008692635.1 Crocuta crocuta
TTTTTTTTTTTTTCTTTTTTTCCACAGAACACTGACCTGATTACCTCTGGTCACCGGCATGCTTAAACAATCAAATTTAGTCCATTCTGTAGATGTAAATTCTACACCTCCCAACCTTTTCATCTCTTTCTCTCAGGAGTTATTAGACTATATAGTTTCTCGGGATTATACCAGCGTCCTTCTCTCACCTAACCAACCATACTCCACCTTTT
>NW_027528168.1:0-529 GCF_008692635.1 Crocuta crocuta
AACCGACTAAGCCACCCAGGCGCCCCTTTTTTTTTTTAATGTTTTTTTTATTTATATTTTGTTAAAAAATTTTTAAACATTTATGTATGTTTGAGAGAGCAAGCGAGAGAGAGAGAGACAGAGCATGAGTGGGGGAGAGGCAGAGACAGACACACAGTATTGGATGTAGGCTCCAAGCCTTGAGCTGTCAGCACAAAGCCCTACGTGGGGCTCGAACACACGAACTGTGAGATCATGACCTGAGCAGAGTCGGAGGCTCAACCGACTGACCACCCAGGTGCCCCAGAGGTGCCTATAATAAAATCTAATTTTATAAAAGTGAAAACAATATGGAATTGGATTAATCTCTAATNCTAATATTCCTTACATTGAATATTCCATGATTTGAGGTCTCTGTAACAGTATTGTTTTGAATCACCACGATCTGAACTTTTTGATGCCTTCTGAACTTTTTGATGCCTAAAACAAACACTATCAGGAAGTTATCAACAACAATCATACTGGTATCAGGACTTCAGCTCAGAACAAG
>NW_027528169.1:0-730 GCF_008692635.1 Crocuta crocuta
AACAGAAACTTCACTGAGCTATTAGGGAGAAGAAAAGGATAAACGCTGTATTTAGGAAAAAGTAAAATCAGTAATCAGCACAATACAGAAAGATAAAATGATCTGGGGCGCCTGGGTGGCTTAGTCAGTTAAGCGTCCAACTTTCACTCAGGTCATGATCTCGCGGTTCGTGGGTTTGAGCCCCGCATCGGGCTCTGTGCTGACTGCCAGCTCGGAGCCTGGATTCTGTTTCAGTCTGTGACTCCCTCTCTCTCTGACCCTCCCCTGCTCACGCTGTCTCTCTCTCTCCTAGAAATAAACAAAAATTAAAAAAAAAGAAAGATAAAATGATAATTATACGAATTTAAATGGACTGAATCTCAAGACACTAATGTGGGATGAAGGAAAAAAACATATACAGTTGAAGTGTATCTTAAAGATAAACATGCAAAATAAAGATTTAGGCAAAAATACACAAGGTGAGTGGCAGCAAAATAAAAGCAGCAGTGGTGATGTACTTATCAAAGTAAACTCAAGGTCAAAAGCGTTCAAAAACGGAAGCAAANACAGAACCACAAGGAAAAAAGCTTTTAAAATATTATTGCATTTATTCTTTTTATAATATAACAGCTGAAGTACACAAAAAACTCAGAGTAAAGAAACATTAATCACCAAACTAGACTGAAATCCTTAATGAGTACTCTGTACCTAGCAAAGAATTTATTTTCTTCTCTTATATTCATGAAAGTTC
>NW_027528170.1:0-558 GCF_008692635.1 Crocuta crocuta
ACTCCCAAAATATGGGAAACTCAGATTGTAGGTGGAACTCAAAGACGAAGAGAAATTGCTCTCTCTGCTCAATATCTTCATCTCAACCACTTGTCTCCACCACACGTCCACAAAAGTAGAGCTTACATATTAAGGCAATGGAAAGAGGGTGAAATCTGAGGAAGACTACCCCAGCCTTAAGGAGATCGTGAGTATTTTCAGGAGCAAGGGGAGAAGAGGGAAAAAATGAAGTTAGAGGAGCAAAGGTCCCTTTTCCTGATATAGANCATGAGGCAAGGGACTTACTTGGCCAGGAGGATTTGAGCAGAAACTTCTAGATAAACACCTGCGATGGGCTTGGTGGCCACAAGAGGGCGGCAGAGAAGGGCTCTCCCTGCAGAGCCAGTCCTGGGCCCTGGGTGCTGGTATAGGCCTGGGCTGCCCAGCCTGGGGGAGTCCATGGCTCCGGAAAGAACCCAAATTTCCAACTTCAGAAACGCCTCTTACAGCCTTCCCACTGGCATCCCTTATTGCCTTTGGTCCCTGAAATACCATCACGCATACCCTCCTCTTCCCTTT
>NW_027528171.1:0-504 GCF_008692635.1 Crocuta crocuta
TCATTTGTTTCCATATATTTTTCAATTTCTTCTCTAATTGCCTGACTGGACCATTCGTTCTTTAGTAGGGTGTTCTTTATCCTCCATGTTTTTGGGGTTTTCCAGACTTCTTCCGGTGATTGATTTCAAGTTTCATAGCATTGTGATCTGAAAGTGTGCATGGTATGATCTCAATTCTTTTATATTTGTTGAGGGCTGCTAATGTACCAGTATGTGATCTATCTTGGAGAATGTGCCATGTGCACTTGAGAAGAATGTGAATTCCGTAGCCTCAGGATGTAGAGTTCTAAATATATCTGTCAAATCCATCTGGTCCAATGTGTCATTTAAGTCCATTGTGTCATTATTGATTTTCTGTCTAGTTGAATTATCCATTGCTCTAAGTGGAGTCTTAGAGTCTCCTGCTGTTAGCACGTTCTTATCAATGAGAGTGTTTCTGTTTGTGATTGTTTTATGTGTTTAAGTGCTCCCATATTTGGTGCATAGACATTTATAATTGTTAGC
>NW_027528172.1:0-1152 GCF_008692635.1 Crocuta crocuta
AAAGTCAGATGCTTAATCCACTGATACACTTAGGCACCCCTTTAAGATTTTATTATTTAAAAAAAATTTTATTATGTTTTATTTATTTCTGAGAGAGACACATACAGCATGAGCAGGGGAGACACAGAATGCAAAGCAAGCTCCAGCTCCGAGGTGTCTGCACAGAACCCAACGCAGGGCTCGAACCCACGAGCCACAAGATCATAACCCGAGATGAAGTCGGACGCTCAACCGACTGAGCCACCCAGGTGCCCCCCAAGATTTTATTTTTAAGGAATCTCGACACCCAATGTGTGACTCAAACATACAACCCTGAAATGAACAGTCATATGCCCCACCAGCTGAGCCAGCCAGGGGACCCTCCAGTCGTTTCTAACAGCGGTCAACATGCCTGTCCCTTTTGGCTTCTCAGAAAGAGAAGCGCTTCTCCTGCTCTGTCATCTCTTTTCCCACCAAGAACTTGTTATGGTATCGATGGTTTTTTTGACTTTAGTAGGAGATAAGATGTTCAAGAACATGTATCCATTCAGGACATAATTTCAAATTGGAATGGATTTACCTTTTTTAAGATGTTTATTTGAGGGAGAGTAAGAGAGAGCATGTGTGCATGAGCAGGTCAGAGTGAGAGAGAGAGAGAGAATCCCACGCGGGGCTCAAACTTGTGAACCACAAGATCACGACTTGAGCGGAGCTGAGGAGTCGGACGCTTTACTGACTGAGCCACCCAGGTGCCCCTGGATTTCCTAATTTTTGACTGAATGAATCATTTCCATCATTCATGATTTTAAAAGCACATATCAAACTGTTTTGAAGTCCAATTTGGTGGCCAGTCAAGTGTGTGTAACGCTTCTACAATTTTTTTAAGAGATAATTTTGTGTGTGCATTTAATGTGTGTGTGCGTGCGCATGACAGCCACTCCAAAGACAGCAGATTTATGTAAACAAATTTGACTTTAATTGTCCATGAGTGTGTGTTATTTGACCTCGAATTCATAGCTGAGCCCTGGGCCTGAAAATCATTACATTCCTTTTTGGGCATGAGAAGTATTCATTAAAAACAAAACTTCTTTTCTTTTTGAGCTGAAAGTTCTAAAGGCAGAAGAAGGGGAACTGAAAAGCCGACAGTCCTCATGGTAAAGAATGATAGAGGGA
>NW_027528173.1:0-156 GCF_008692635.1 Crocuta crocuta
TTGAGAGTTGCCCACTCCACTAACTGAGTCAGCTTGGTACCCCAATAATAGTGCTATTTTTAGAATTTATTTTATTATTGGATCTTTAGCACCCAAATTCAAGGAAGTGCTGTTTTTTTCCAAATCTCATTTAGTTGCTGTTAATATTTTGGTATG
>NW_027528173.1:274-514 GCF_008692635.1 Crocuta crocuta
AAAGACAAAGCAAGCAGGAGCAGGTAAGCAGGTCCTGTGCTGTCAGTGCAGAGCCTGACATAGGGCTCAACTCACAAACCATGAGATCATGACCTGAGCTGAAGTTGGACCCTTAACTGACTAAGCCACCCAGGTGCCCCAATTCTTTTTTTTCCTTAAATGTTTTTATGTATATGTATATACATACGTGTGTATATATATATACATATACATATATATATATATTTTTTTTTTTTTTTT
>NW_027528174.1:0-272 GCF_008692635.1 Crocuta crocuta
CTGAGGGCTTCTCATAGATAGCTTTTATGATGTTTAAGTAACTTCCTTCTATCCCGACTCTCATGAGGGTCTTTATTAAGAAGGGAAGCTGTATTGTGTCAAATGCTTTTTCTGCATCTATCAACAGGATCATATGGTTTTTATCTTTTCTTTTGTTAATGTGATGTATCACGTTGATTGATTTGTGAATATTGAACCAGCCCTGTAACCCAGGAATGAATCCCACTTGATCATGGTGGATCATTCTTTTTATGTGCTGTTGAATTCGATTT
>NW_027528174.1:464-796 GCF_008692635.1 Crocuta crocuta
TAGAATTCCCCGGGGAAGCCATCTGGCCCAGGGCTCTTATTTGTTGGGAGATTTTTGATAACTGATTCAATTTATTCACTCGTTATGGGTCTGTTCAGATTTTCTATCTCTTCCCATGTGAATTTTGGTAGTGAGTGTGTGTTTAGAAATTTGTCCATTTCTTCTAAGTTGTCCAGGTTGTTGGCATATAATTTTTCATAGTATTCCTGTTAATTGCTTGTATATCTGAGGGGTTAGTTGTAATACGTCCATTTTCATTCATGATTTTGTCTATTTGGATGCTTTTTTCTTTTTGAGAAGCCTGGCTAGGGGTTTGTCAATTTTGTTTATTT
>NW_027528175.1:0-411 GCF_008692635.1 Crocuta crocuta
CTCAGGATGTAGAGTTCTAAATATATCTGCCAGATCCATCTGGTCAAAAGTGTCTTTTAAGTCCATTATGTCTTTAGTGATTTTCTCTCTGGTTGACCTATCCATTGCTGCAATTGGAGTATTGAAGTCCCCTGCTATTAGCACATTCTTATCTATGAGCCTGCTTCTGTTTGTGATTAATTGTTTTCTATATATAGGTGCTCCCATATTCGGTGCATAGACATTTATGATAGTTAGTTNCAGCATATAGATGGATTTTCTTTTCTTATCCATTCTACACCCTATGTCTTTAGATTGGAGCATTTAGCCCATTTACATTCAGTTTTATTATTGAAATATGTGGTTTTATAGTCTTTTTGTCCTTTATGGAGTTCATGTTTGTGGTGGTGTCTCTGGTATCTTTGTTCCTTG
>NW_027528176.1:0-570 GCF_008692635.1 Crocuta crocuta
TGAGGCAAATAATTATGATATTGGTATTGATTTTTATAGAAAACTGGTCTTTTCTTCTTAGCACTAATAGTCTTCTGTAGAGTTGTGTGTCTTAGTAGACATTTTTTTTCTAATGTCAAATCTATTGTATTTTCACTGTAGTAAACTTAAAGAGATCATAATATCAAAGAGAAAACAAATTTTTCCTAAGGTCACAGTTTTCACTTGGCACCTATTTTATTTTATATGTTTTACTGTATTGTATTTTATTATGAAAGTACGATATTTTTATATAAACATGAAATTCCTTTGAAGTTATTTGCATTTTAAAAGTGCTAAACTTTTATTGCTTAGGGATAAAGNTAGGGATAAAGATGATTTGATAAACTTTTTGCCTGATTTGGTAGGTTTAATAGTTGACAAACTAGCTGTTTTTAGGACAGCGTTATGTATGTTGTCAGTTGTTAGCTTATTTCAAACTCCTTGAAACAAACTTGAAAAATAAAACACAAAAAAGTTCCTTGAAGCAGAATTAGGAAATGTATAACTACTAAGTGTAATTTGAACCTGCCTGCTTTATGTACAGTATGT
>NW_027528177.1:0-559 GCF_008692635.1 Crocuta crocuta
AAGTTAAATATTTTGACGCCAAGTTTTGGTCATAGTTTTCATTCATTCTGACACGTTGTTTTCGTGAATGTTCTAGAAAAATTGTTATTACTCATAGTTTCTTGATGTAGATCTTGTGCTGGTTTCTTTCTTTTCTTTTCTTTTTAATATTTTTATTTATTTCTAGGACAGAGAGAGAGACAGCGCGAGCAGGGGAGGGTCAAAGAGAGAGGGAGTCACAGACTNGAGTCACACAGACTGAAAGGCTCCAGGCTCTGAGCTGGCAGTCAGCACAGAGCCCGATGCGGGGCTCGAACCCACGAACCGCGAGATCATGACCTAAGCGAAAGTCGGACGCTTAACCGACTAAGCCACCCAGGCGCCCCTAATGCGAGTTTTTTGATCATAGGTCAGCCAACCTTATAGTTTAAAAAGAACTCTCACTGAAAGCTTGATGTTTGTTTAGTTTTTTCCTATTTTTAAAAACAATTTGCATTTTATTTTCCGGTAACCAGTTTTGTCCTGTACCTGTTTTCCATTGTGTTGCAAACAGCTCTTCTGGGGACAAGTTCTGAGAAAA
>NW_027528178.1:0-795 GCF_008692635.1 Crocuta crocuta
AATTGAAGAAGACACAAAGAAATGGAAAAACATTGCATGCTCATGAGTCAGAAGAATAAATATAGTTAAAATGTCATTACTCCCCAAAGCAATCTACACATTCAATGCAATCCCAATCAAAATTACACCAGCATTCTTCTCAAAACTAGAACAAACTATCCTAGAATTTGTATGGAACCACAAAAGACCCCGAATAGCCAAAGTAATATTGAGGAAGAAACCCAAAAAGGGAGGCATCACCATCCCGGACTTTAGCCTCAACTACAAAGCTGTTAGCATCAAGACAGTATGGAATTGGCACTAAATAGACTAGAATAGAGAACTCAGAATTGGACCCACAAATGTATGGCCAACTAATCTTTGCAAAGCAGGAAACAGTATCCAATGGAATAAACACAGCCTCTTTAACAGATGGTGCTGGGAGCACCAGACAACAACATGCAGAAGAATGAAACTAGATAATTTTCTCACACTATACACAAAAATGAACTCAAAATGCATAAAGGACCTGAATGTTAGGCAGAAAACCATCAAAACCCTAGAGGAGAAAGCAGGAAACAACCTCCTTGACCTCAACCACAGCAATTTCTTACTGGACACATACTCAAAGGCAAGGGAATCAAGAACAAAAATGAACTACTGGGACCTCATCAACATAAAAAGCTTCTGCACAGCATAGGAAAGAATCAACAAACTAATAGTCAACTGACAGAATGAGCAAAGATAGTTGCAAATGATATATCAGATAAGTGGCTAGTATCCAAAATCTATAAGGAACTCACCAAACTCCACACC
>NW_027528179.1:0-503 GCF_008692635.1 Crocuta crocuta
TGCAGAAAGAGCATTTGACAAAATACAGCATCCCTTCTTAATAAATAATAAAGACTCTAGAGATAGTCGGGATAGAAGGAACCAACTTAAACATCATAAAAGCCATCTAGGAGAAGCCCTCAGCAAACATCATCCTCAATGGGGAAAAACTGAGAGCTTTCCCCCTGAGATCAGGAACACGACAGGGATGTCCACTGTCACCGCTGTTGTTTAACATAATGCTGGAAGTCCTAGCATCAGCCATCAGACAACAAAAGGAAATAAAAGGCATCAGAAATGACAAAGAGGAAGTCAATCTTTCACTCTTCGCAGACAACATGATACTCTNATAGAAAACCCGACAGACCACCAGAAGCCTACTAGAACTGATGCAGGAATCAGCAAAGTTGCAGGGTACAAAATCAATGTGCAGAAATCGGTTGTATTTTTATACACCAATAATGAAGCAACAGAAAGGTAAATCAAGAAGCTGATCCCATTCACAATGGCACAAAAAACCATAA
>NW_027528180.1:0-741 GCF_008692635.1 Crocuta crocuta
ACAAATCATCTCTTGAGATTGGGGAAAAAATTCTTTCCTTTTTAGCTGGGTTTCTCTTTCTCTCACGCTGCCCTGACGGCGCCCCGTCCTCTGATACAGACGATGTACATGCCCTTGGTCTTGAATGAAGCTAGTGCTTCCAGACCAGCCCCCCAGACTGTCTAGCCAGAGCGAGCACCCCAGAAGCTCTGCGGCTGTCCCCGGAGGTCCCGGGGACGTCCTCGCTGTGCTTTGACTTTACACGCAACGTCACTGGGGACCCAGTGCAGGAAACTACCTGTTGCTGCTTCCTGGTAATCTCTCCTTATGTTTGGGATGTTTCCCTCTTTTTTGTTTAATGAGAACTGTAGTTTTTTCCCCTTTAAATAGGTAATGGATTTTGAGTTTGGTCAAGTCTTTTTGTAGTCTATCGTGATAATCATATAATCTCTCTAATGCTATTAATGTAAGTGATTTGTAGGGGCTCCTGGGTGGCTCAGCGGTGAAGCGTCCAACTTCGGCTCGGGTCATGATCTCACGGTTCGTGAGTTCTAGCCCTGTGTCGGGCTCTGTGCTGACAGCTTGGAGCCTAGAGCCTGCTTTGGATTCTGTGTGTCCCTCTCTCTCTATCCCTCCCTTGCTTCTGCTTTGTCTCTCTCTCTCTCTCTTTCAAAAATAAACATTAAATTTTTTTTTAATTAAAAATATATAAGGTACTTGTCAGGCAGAGAAGGACAAATATCATATGTTTGCACGTATAGG
>NW_027528181.1:0-597 GCF_008692635.1 Crocuta crocuta
GTTGACATACATGTTGTATTAGTTTCAGATGAGTTATTCAATATGATATTTCAACAATTCTGTTAATTGCCTTGTACTCTCTGTGTACACAATCTGTCACCATACAATGTTATTACAATATTATTACTATATTCCGCATGGGGTACTTGTCTTCCAGGTGACTTTATTCTATAATTGGAAGTTTGTACCTCTTAATCCCCTTGACCTACTTCGCTCCTCCTCCTCACCCCCAACTTCTCTTCTTTCAATCACAAATGCTCTATATTTTATTACTTGTTTTGTTTTTATTATTCATTTTGTTTTGAGTTTTGGTGCTGTGTGTTTTGTTTCCATATATAAGTGAAACCANCATGTGGTATTTACCTTTTCTGTTTGAATTCTTTCATTTAGCATAAGAGCTTCTATAAGTGTTGTTGAAAATGGCAATTTTTTTATTGCTGAGTAATTTGTGAATGTATCATATATACGGTTAAATATATACATGTATAACTTAAAAAAATTTTCAATATAGTTGACATACAATGTTATATTAGTTTCAGGTGGGGAACACAGTGATTCAACAATTCTATGTGTTATACTATGCTCACCACAAGTGCA
>NW_027528182.1:0-602 GCF_008692635.1 Crocuta crocuta
AAGTAATACATATTAATTACTCTAAATGTAGCCAATACATAACACTACAAAGAAGGAAAATAAACCCAATTGCACTTCTGGAGAGGAGAACTGAGAACAAGCTGGTATATATTTTTCTTTTCTTGTTTCTATGCATGTTTATAAATATTTAGTTACAATTTAATAAGATCTCATTTTATGCTGCTACGTAGTGATTGCTTTTTGGATATCATATATCATAATTTTTCTCTATAAGAATGTTAGATTCCTCAAACATGGTTATTAACAGCTCCTTCATTTACTTATAAAAGCAANCCTTAGGATCTGGTCAAAGAAGAATGTTAGATCCAAAGGACCCTGAGCAAAAGAGCTCCTAGGCTTTTATTCTGCTGTCTGTCTGAAGGGTCACATCAGTACTCCAAAGCATCATATACAGCCTTAAAGGACAATATTTTTGTGACTCAGGAAGGACCATTACCAAGACTTTAAACTTCCAGTTCCTCGAGTGACATCAGCAAAATAGTAGGATGGGAGTTTTCTACTATCTTCTAACCGAAAAAAACCAATTTTGACAATCCGTCATACTAGGGTGCCTTTCCAGCACACTGCTGGGCCAAAAATAT
>NW_027528183.1:0-216 GCF_008692635.1 Crocuta crocuta
GTTCATGGGTTTGCCATAAAACTCTTGATGAGAATACTCTCCATTTTGTCATTTTATACCCTCTATACAAGGTCCTTTATGGGATTTTTTTGGGATAGAATTTAGTGCCAGAAAATAACAAAGTGGTGCATTTGTTTTTAATTATTATAGTTTGTTGTCAAGTTGGTTTCCATATAACACACAGTGCTCATCTCAACAGGTACCCTCCTCCATGCC
>NW_027528183.1:330-503 GCF_008692635.1 Crocuta crocuta
CCTCCGCTATGGTCCTCTATTAAGTTTCTCCTCTTCCACATATGAGTGAAAACATACGGTATCTGTCTTTCTCTGCCTAACTTATTTCACTTAGCGTAATACCCTCGAGTTCCATCCACGTGGCTACAACATGGCCAGATTTCATTCTTTCTCATTGCTATGTAGTATTCCAT
>NW_027528184.1:0-658 GCF_008692635.1 Crocuta crocuta
TGACCTGAGTCGAAGTCGGACGCTTAACCAACTGAGCCACACAGGGGCCCCTCCAACATATGTTTGGAAGAAATACAATATAAATATAGTCATTACAAAATGAAGGCTTTTGTGGTTTTCTATCTCTAAAAGAGATACTCTTTCAAACTCTAATCACACTCCAATGATTTCTTGATTAAGAAAATTACTTTAAAAATTTAAATATTCAAACTAAAGAGGAAGATGGAGAACAGATGAGTAGGGAAGGAGTGACTATAAAGGGGCTACACAGGGGAGTTTTTTGGTGTCATGGGACTATGGTGTCCTGGTTGTAGTGGTAGTTAAATGAATATATACACATGGAAAAATTCACCAAACTAAAAAGAAGAAAAAAATCAAAGAACTGAAGATCAAAAATAAGTCAATTGTACTGTATGATAATTGTGTTTTAAACCAAATAAAATAGATTAAAAATTCAGATAGTTGAATTAGCCACATTTCAAATATTCAATGGGTCATGTGGCTAAGTGGCTGCCATATGGTATGGGTATATATAGAAGATTTCCATCATCGTAGAACATTCCATTGGATAGTACAGCTTCAGGTACGACTATACTTTTTCTGATAAAGTACAACACTTTTTTTTAAAACTTTTTTAAATTTTTTTTTTTTTTTGAGA
>NW_027528185.1:0-607 GCF_008692635.1 Crocuta crocuta
GGGAGACACAGAATCTGAAGCAGGCTGCAGGCTCCGAGCTGTCAGAACAGAGCCCAATGAGGGGCTTGAACTCATAGTCCATGAGATCGTGACCTGAGCCAAAGTTTAATGCTCACCCGACTGAGCCACTCAGGTGCCCCCAAGTTGCCATTTTCCTTACAATAATTCTTTTCCATTAATTTCTCCTATTTTTTAAATCATATGTTATGTCTCATAAACGTAGTCTTAAGGTACATTTCTTGGTTATCTGTTCAGTTCTAGCTTCTTTCTCTCCTTGTTCTTTCTGAGGATGTAGCGAACGAAATGACACAAAGACAAGACACACAAAAGACAAAGACNCTCCGGACGGAGGGAGAAAATTCTCCCCAAGCCTTCGTGCGGTTTATTTTTATACCCCGGTAGCTGGACACATACCAAAATCTAAGAACCACATTCTTTTTCCAAGGACGGGGGAACAAAGGGAGGAACTGACTACAGCATGTTTACTGAGAGGCCTGCCCAGAACTCCAGCCTCCTCCCTATTTTTAGGGAGGGCACATTCCTTCCTATGCGAGCAGATCGTTTAACCTTGGATATTGCGTGCAGGCTTCTTGGCAGAACATCCTGT
>NW_027528186.1:0-615 GCF_008692635.1 Crocuta crocuta
GGTTTGGAGATAATTCCTTGGTCATCCCAACATACTCCAAATCTGGGCAGAGGGCCCGTGTCATTTCTCCCGTCTCCGCCCTGGGACCTTCCCCTGGCTCCAATAAGGAGATCACATCTGGTTTAGAAATGCAAAGACCCACTGAAACCAGGTTCCTGTAGTTCTCCAACATCACATTCTTATACAAAGTCCTTTGAGCAAGATTCAGCCCTTCCCATTCATCTTGGGAGAAATCTATGGCCACATCCGTGAAAGTCACTGAATCCTCGCTTAGAGGGGCGACACGAGTCAGTCCCGGTCTGATCCCGGCTCCTCCACGCACCAGCGATTGCTCGGCNCGGCCTCCGTCTGCTTTAGTGGCCTCATCTCCGACATGGGCCCCGTCCGGCCCTCCAGCCTCACAGGCCCAATCCGGCCCGCGCCGGCCTCGCGGCGGCGGCGGCGGCAACAGCAGCTCCCCCGGGAGGCTGTCCGGCGCCAGGCCTCGCGCAGTCATTCGCTCCCGCTCCCGCACTGCAGCGGCTCCCGCGCCGCCAGGTCGCGCGCGGCTTCCCCTCATTTTAGGATTATTTAAACTCTGCTCATTTCAATCTGTATCTTACTAAAGTAAGGCTT
>NW_027528187.1:0-614 GCF_008692635.1 Crocuta crocuta
ACTAACCACATCTCAGAATGGGATTTTTCCTATTTGTTCCCAGTCATTACCTTGGTTATAAAGGTCATTGGCAGTGCACTTCACTTACATCTCTGTAAGTATCTCTGCTCATTTTGTTGGGATAAATTCCTTATGGAAATACTAAGCAATTCTGGTGGAATTTTGGCTTCTAGATAAAATCTAGTCCCCTAAGTGCTGGCTAGCTGACATTATGTGATTTTTTGGTAATCTCTTGTCTACAGAAGCCCCATTTGAAGCTATTCCAAAAAGGAATTTAGNGCACGCAGACAGGAGGGATGTGGGTCCGTCTCCCCCAGAACCATACTGTTTTACCCACGTGGACTGTGTGTCAACAAGCCTATAATCCAAGCCTCAACTAGAAGGAGGTCCTTTCCCATGAATTAATTAATTCCTAATGTGTCAGATGTCCATGGGCTTTCATAACTGAATCTTGCCCTTGTGGGTGCCACTTCTGCTAATACCTGCACATATATGTTGCCATAGCTTTTTTTAATCAAAATTTTTGTTTTTTTTTAATTTACTTATTTTTTATTAATTTTTTTTTTAAGATTTATTTCTAGGAGAGAGAGAGAGAGGCAGTGTGAGCAGGGGAG
>NW_027528188.1:0-779 GCF_008692635.1 Crocuta crocuta
CATTTCTATACACTAACAACAAAACATTTGAGAAAGAAGTGAGGATACAATCCATTTACAATAGCATAGAAACAATAAAATACTAAGGAATAAATTTAACTGAGCAGTTACAATATTGGCACCCCCATGCCCATCACAGCATGATCCACTGAGGAGCCTGAAATTAAGTCCTCCATTAGAAACAACCTCAGGCTGCACGTAGTCCCAGTTCCAGGAAAAGCCTCAGCTGAAGCCACCCTCTGACCGCCCTCAGATCTGCCAATCAAAAGAAATGTGTAACATTCCAGTAGTCTTGGAGACGAGTCAGGGCTGGGAACTGCAGGTAGTTACTTTGTACAAACTTCCAATCAATCACTGCTTGCAGAAGCCGCACCTAGATTCTCTGAGCCCACCTCATAATTGGTCCATTTTAAAAGACTCTCAAAGGTCATGATTGGGTCCCGCCAAATGTAACGAACGCCTCGCAGGTACTGAATGGTCAAAACTGTTACTATGCTGTTACTATGGGCATTGTACAATTATGATTGGTGCTTATGTAATGATGCAAAACATACAAGTGTGCACCGTAACACCCCCGCCCTTCCCCCAAAAAACCCTGCTTGCCACTGTTCGNGTTCGGGCTCCACCTGCTGCTGCTGCGCTGGGAGACGGGTGAACCCCTGCTCCAGCTTGTAATAAAGACCCTTTTGTTCTTGCATCGGTGTCGGCTCCTTGGAGGTCTCTGGGGCCTCGCGATTCGGGCATAACACCACAACATGGTGTGTTTCTACAGATGAATG
>NW_027528189.1:0-536 GCF_008692635.1 Crocuta crocuta
CTATATAGTTTCTCTGGATAACACCAGCGTCCTTCTCTCACCTCTAAAATGTCCATATTCCACCCTTTAGCTCTTTGAAAAAAGCTTTTTATCCTTTTTGCCTGTTCATTCTGTTTCCAATTTTGCCTCATCCCGGCCCTGTCTTCTCTCTCTTTCTCTATGCTCTTCAACCAGCACTGCATACACCCGGCAATTTAATTGTAGCTGGGAAATCTGGTTATATGCTTTAAACGGTTCTTTGTCCATTGGTTTTCTTCTTTTTTCCTTTTCTTTTCCCCTTTTTGACCCTTTTATGTATTTTATACTCCCTATTATTCGCCCTCCCTCCTCCNTCTTTTCTCTTAACTTTTTCGTTTTCCCTCTCGGTTTGCATGTTAGTTGGATTTGTCTGTGCTTTTGTGTGCCTCTGCTCCCTGTGTGTTTGTCTGTCTGTTTTCTTCTCCAGGGCTACCTCAAGAAACAAGCCAAAGTACACATGCTGGAGGGTCCCAAATATCACTACGAGTAGGAAAATAAAGTAACCAAGGTCTCAACAA
>NW_027528190.1:0-625 GCF_008692635.1 Crocuta crocuta
AAGAGAGAGCACTCAAATAGACAAAATCATGAATGGAAATGGACTAATTACAACCAACCCATCAGAAATATAAGCAATTATCAGGGAATAGCATGAAAAATAATACGTCAACAAATTGGACAACTTAGAAGAAATGGACAAGTTTCTAAATACACACTCACTGCCAAAATTCACATGGGAAGAGATCGAAAATCTGAACAGACCCATAACTAGTGAGGAAATCGAATAAGTTATCAAAAATCTCCCAACATATAAGAGACCTGGTCCAGATGGCTTCCCTAGGGAATTGTACCAGACATTTAAATCAGAGATAATACCCATTATTTTCAAACTATTCCAAAAAATAGAAATCGAAGGCAAACTTCCGGACTCATTTTATGAAGCCAGCATCACTCTGATTCCCAAGCCAGAAAGAGATCTAGCAAAAAAAAAAAAAAAAAAAAAAAAAAAAAAACGGCAGACAAAACGAAATGGAACAATGTTCTAGAAAATAAGTACTCTTCAAAAGTGTTAAGGTCATGAGCAACAAAGAACAACTAAGACTCCCAGACCAGAGGAGTCTAAGGTGACCTGACAACTCAGTGCAGTGTGAAGCCCAGATTAGGTCCCGGGACAGAAAAAAAGG
>NW_027528190.1:1263-1460 GCF_008692635.1 Crocuta crocuta
CTCATGGATTGGAAGAATAAATATGGTTAAAAAGTCATTACTACCTAAAGCAATCTACAAATTCAATGCAATTCCAATTAAAATTACCCAAGAATTCTTCTGAAAACTAGAACAAACTATCCAAAAATTTGTATAGAACCACAGAAGACCCCAATAGCCAAAGAAATATTGAAGAAGAAAACCAAAACGGGAGGCAT
>NW_027528191.1:0-884 GCF_008692635.1 Crocuta crocuta
GGAAAATATAGTTGGAAATGACATATCAGATAAAGGGCTAGTATCTGAAATGTTTAAGGAACTCACCAACCTCCACACCTGAAAAACAAATAATCCAGTGAAGAAATGGGTAGAAGATATGAACAGACATTTTTCCAGAGGACATCCAGATGGCCAACATACACATGAAACGATGCTCAGTGTCACTCCTCATCAGGAAAATACAAATCAAAACCACACTGAGATACCACCTCACACCAGTCAGAGTGGCTGAAATGAGCAAATCAGGAGACTCTAGNTTGCTGGCGAGGATGTGGAGAAATGGGCACCCTCCTACACTGTTGGTGGGAATGTCAACTGGTGCAGCCCCTCTGAAAAACAGTGTGGAGGTTCCTCAAAAAATTAACAATAGAACTCCCCTATGGCCCAGCATTAGCACTGCTAGGATTTTCCCCAAGAGATACAGGATGCTGATGCATAGAGGCACATGTACCCCAATGTTCATAGCAGCACTCTCAACAATAGCCAAAACATGGAAAGAGCCTAAGTGTCCATCAACGGACGAATGGATCAAGAAGATGTGGTTTATCTATACAATGGAATACTACATGGCAATGAGAAACAATGAAATCTGGCCATGTGTAGCAACATAGATGGAACTGGAGGGTGTTATGCTGAGAGAAATAAGTCAGGCAGAGAAGGACAGATACCATATGTTTGCACATATAGGAGGATTAGGAGGAACTTAACGGAGGACTGTTGGGGAGAAGAAGGGGAGAAATAGTGGGGAAGAATGAGGGAAGCAAACCATGAGAGACTCTTGAATGCTGAGAACAAACTGAGGACTGATTGGGGGTGGGGGAGAGGAGAAGGGGGATGATGGGCATGGAGGAGTGCACTTGTGG
>NW_027528192.1:0-1016 GCF_008692635.1 Crocuta crocuta
AATAGAAATAGAAGGAAAACTTCTGGACTCATTTTACAAAGCCAGTTTCACTTTGACTCCCAAGCCAGATAGAGACCCAGAAAAAAAAAACAAAAAACAAAAAAAACAACAGGCTAATATCCTTGGTGAATATGGATGCAAAAATCCTCAAGATACTTGCAAATTGAACTCAACAGTATATAAAAAGAATTATCCACCATGATCAAGTGGGATACATTCCTGGGTTACAGGGTAGTTCTGTATTTGCAAGTCAATCAATGTGATACATCACATTAACAAAAGAAAAGATAAAAACCATATGATCCTGTCGATAGATGCAGAAAAAGCATTTGACAAAATACAGCATCCCTTATTAATAAGGAACCTGGAGAAAGTCGGGATAGAAGAAATTTACTTAAACATCATAAAAGCCATCTATGAGAAACCTTCAGCTAACATCATCCTCAATGGGGAAAAACGGAGAGCTTTCCCCCTGAGTTCAGGAACACGACAGGGATGTTCACTCTCATCACTGTTGTTTAACATAGTGCTGGAAGTCCTAGTATCAGCCATCAGACAACAAAAGGAAATCAAAGGCATTAGAATAGGCAAAGAGGAAGTCAAACTTTCACTTTTCGCAGACGACTCGATAGTCTACATAGAAAACCTGACAGACTCCACTAGAAGGCTACTAGAACTGATCCATGAATTCAGCAAAGTGGCAGGGTACAAAATCAATGTACAGATTGGTTACACTTTTCTACACCAACAATGAAGCAACAGAAAGAGAAATCAAGAAACTNGATCCCATTCACAATTGCACAAAAAACCATAAAATACCTAGGAATAATCCTCACCAAATATATAGGAGATCTATACTATGAAAACTATAGAAAACTTATGAAGGAAATTGAAGACAGAAAGAAATGGAAAAATATTCCATATTCATTGATCAGAAGATACATATTGTTAAAATTTCATTACTATCCAAAGCTACACATTCAATACAATCCCAATCAAAATTGCACCAGCATTCT
>NW_027528193.1:0-1846 GCF_008692635.1 Crocuta crocuta
ACAAAAACAGGCCAATACACCTATATTCTAATTAAATTTGAAAAATATAGTGATAAAAGAAAAATTAAAAGCAGCAGGAAGAAAGAATTCCATAACTTACAAGGGAAAATTCATAAGGCTAGCTGGAGATTTCTTAACAGGCATTTGGCAAGAAGGGAGTGGGATGATATATTCAAAATCCTGAATGGGAAAAAATCTGCCACTAAGAATGACAGCAAGGCTATCACTCAGAATAGGAGAGATAGAGTTTCCCAGACAAAAACTACAGAAGTTTGTGACCACTAAACCAGCCCTGCATGAAATACTAAAGGGGACTCTGAGTGCGAAGGAGAAACCAAATGTCACAAAGGCAAGAAAGAATCAGAGAAAAATCTCCAAAAACACTGACAAAAGAAGTAATAAAATGACAATAACTACCTATATATCAATAATCACTGTGAATGTAAATGGACTAAAATGCTCCAGTAAAAATAGGTTATCAGAATGAATGGGGGAAAAAAGGCTCATCTGTGTGCTACCTACAAAAGTTTAATTTTAGACCTATAGGCACATACAGATTGAATATGAGGGAGTGGAAGGGGCACCTGGGTGACTCAGTTGGTTGGGCGTCCTACTTCGGCTCAGGTCATGATCTCACGGTTCGTGGGTTCGAGCCCCGCGTCGGGCTCTGTGCTGACAGCTCAAAGCCTGGAGTCTGCTTCAGATTCTGTGTCTCCCTCTCTCTCTGACCCTCCCCTGCTCATGCTCGCGAGCTCTCTCTCTCTCTCTCTCTCTCAAAAATAAATAAAACATTAAAAAAATTAAATAAAAAAGAATATGAGGGAGTGGAGAAACATCTATTATGCAAATGGAAGTCAAAAGAAAGCCATTGTAGCAATACTTACATCAGGCAAACAAGGCCATTTTGATCTTGTATTGTTTCTATTCTGTTCTAGTAGCAGAGTAGTACTGCTCTCTTGGAATGGTTTTGAATGTTCTCCCTCTACTCCTTTATTCATCAGATTTTGATAAAGACTGCCATTAATTATTTTTAAAAATGTTTTTTAAGTTTATTTCTTCTTGAGAGACAGCAAGAGACAGAGTGATAGGAGGGGAGGGTCAGAGAGAGAGGGAGACACAGAATCTGAAGCAGACTCCAGGCTCTGAGCTGTCAGCACAGAGCCCGACGCGGGGCTTGAACTCAGAACTGCCAGATCATGACCTGAGCTGAAGGCGGACACTTAACCGACTGAGCCACCCAGGCGCCACTCATTAATTATTTTTTTAATGTTGGTAGAATTGATGACCAATGAAACCATGTGGACTTGGCTTTTCTATGTTGGGAGATTTTTTATTCCTAATTAACTTTCATTCTTGTTATTGTCTAAAACGATTTCCTATTTGTTAGATTCAAGATCCATGATTCAATCTTGGTAACTTGTGTGTTGTTACGAATTACTTTGTTCTTTTTTAAGTTTTCTAAGTCATATAAATGCTTTAAATAATTATAAAACTAAATAAACACACACAAATATAACCGATAAAAATTTAAAATAATGGTTCTTCAATCNGAGAGCAGAAGGAGAAGGAGACACAGAATCTGAAGGAGGTTTCAGGCTCTGAGCTGTCAGCACAGTGCCCAATGTGGGGCTTGAACCCGCAAACCATGAGATCATAACCTAAGCCAAAGTTAGATGCTTATCTGACTGAGCCACCCAGGCGCCCCCATGAAGAATTATTACAAGCGATTGTAAACACAGTGATTGACTTACATAAGTGAGATAAGTCTCAAAGGTAAGATTAACTACAGAGAAATTTTATGTTCCTTTTATGTTGCATTCAGTAATCACCATGTTTAAAGTAATAG
>NW_027528194.1:0-770 GCF_008692635.1 Crocuta crocuta
ACAAAACAAAACGGAAGAAAAAAGAGGAAGGAGGGAATACAAATAATAAAAATATAAATAAATATAAAATAAAAAATGAAGAAAAGAAAAAAGAAAAAACCCAAAAGACGAAGGACAGCCTAAAAGCATAAAACCAGAACTCCAAACAAATAAAGAGCTGGGTGTATGCAATGCTGATGGAAGAGTATGTAGAAAGGGAAAAATGACAAGGCAGGGAGAAAACAAAATAGGAAATGAAATGATCAGGCAGAGACTAAGAGGCTTGATTCAGAGGGAGAAATCGTAGAATATGGTTAGAGGCGAGGAAAAAGAAATGAAGATAATGTTACTCAGAAAAACTATATAGTCTGATTACTCCAGAGAGAGAAAGATAAAAAGGTAGTGGTGGAGGGGTAGAATGTACATCTAGAGAATGGATTAAATGTGACTGTTTAAGCAAACCAGTGACCAGAGTGCCCTGTCCTGCAGAGTGGAGGCTTATGAATGAGACAAGGGAGAATATATCTGAATAGAAATAATTATCTAGAAATAATCACGGCAGTGCATCCATGTTGGTCTTGCCCCGGGCTCCAGAAAAAAAAAAAGCTCTCTAGAGGGGATGGGCATGGTTTGGTGTAAGCAGGTCTTAGCCTTCACTATGACCCACAGGTCGCTCCCTGAGACCCCAACTTGGTGCTTGTGGGGAGAAAAATGGTGACACCCCAGTCCCTTTTCGAACCAAGTGTTGCAAATCACTCCTTTGTGTCCGATCTCCCTGTGCTGAGGGTTTA
>NW_027528195.1:0-507 GCF_008692635.1 Crocuta crocuta
GCAATAGCACTGCTAGGAATTTACCCAAGGGATATACGAGTGCTGTTGCATAGGAGCACATGTACTCCCATGTTTACAGCAGCACTTCAAAAATAGCCAAAACATGGAAAGAGCCTAAGTGTCCATCAACAGACGAATGGATCAAGAAGATGTGGTTTATCTATATGATGGAATACGATATGGCAATGAGAAGGAGTGAAATCTGGCCACGTGTAGCAACATGGATGGNGATGGAACCTGACGGTGTTATGCTGAGGAAAATAAGTCCGGCAGAGGAGGACAAATACCATATGTTTGCAAATATAGGAGGATTAGGAGGAACTTAACGGACAACCGTGGGGGAGAAGAAGGAGGGAAATAGTGGGGGAGAGGGAGAGAGGCAAACCATGAGAGATTCTTGATTTCTGCGAACAAACTGAGGACTGCTGTGTGTTGTGGGGGAGGGTGGAAATGGGCATGTACGAGGGCACTTGTGGAGATGAGCACTGGGTGTTATATGGAAACCAA
>NW_027528196.1:0-703 GCF_008692635.1 Crocuta crocuta
ATAATATCCATATCATAGGAATTCCAGAAGAGGAAGAGAGAGGGAGGTGCTGAAGGAGTCCTAAAACAAATTATAGCAGAGAACTTCCAATCTAGGGAAGGAAACAGATATTGAAATCCAAGAGGCACAGAGAACTCCACTCAGACGTATCTTGAGTCGATCTTCTGCACGAAATATCATAGTGAAATTGGCAAAATATAAGGAAAAAGAATTCTGAAAACTGCTAGGGAAAAAAAGGGCCCTAACACACGAAGGGAAACCTATAACAGTGGTGAGAGACCTATCTACTGAAACTTGGCAGGCCAGAAAGGAATGGCAGGAAATCTTCAATGTGATGAACAGAAAAAATATGCAGCCAAGAATTCTCTATCGAGCAAGCCTGCCATTCATAATACAAGGAGAGAAAAAGTCTTTCCAAATACACAAAAATTTAAAGAATTTGTCACCACTAAGCCAGCCCTACAAGAAATACTGAGGGNAGGGGTACTCTCTAAGGGAAGTGTTGCAGGGAACGCAAGATACCAGAGACATCACCACAAGCATGAATCCCACAAAGGGCACAATGACTCTAAACCCATATTTTTCAATAATAACCCTAAATGTAAATGGACTAAATGCCCCAATCAAAGACATAGGGTAGCAGAATGGATAAAAACACAAAATCTATTTGCTGTCTACAAGAAACTCATTTTAGACTGGAGGA
>NW_027528197.1:0-220 GCF_008692635.1 Crocuta crocuta
GTTTTCTATGTAGAGTATCATGTTGTCTGCGAAAAGTGAAAGTTTCACTTCTTCTTTGCTGATTTTGATCAGATAAAGGGTTAATATCCAAAATCTATAAGGAACTCACCAAACTACACGCCCGAAAAACAAACAACCAAGCGAAGAAATGGGCAGAAGATATGAACAGACACTTCTCCAAAGAGGACATCCAGATGGCCAACAGACACATGAAACGATG
>NW_027528197.1:292-511 GCF_008692635.1 Crocuta crocuta
GCCAGTCAGAGTGGCTAAAATGAGCAAATCTGAGAACTCTAGATGCTGGCGAGGATGTGGAGAAATGGGCACCCTACTACACTGTTGGTGGGAATGTAAACTGGTACAACCCCTTTGGAAAACAGTGTGGAGGTTCCTCAAAAAGTTAACAATAGAACTCCCATATGACATAGTAATAGCACTGCTAGGAATGTACCCAAGGGATATAGGAGTGCTGAT
>NW_027528198.1:0-367 GCF_008692635.1 Crocuta crocuta
TCTTTCTTTTGCTTCATTGTTGGTGTATAAAAATGCAACTGATTTATGTACATTGATTTTCTACCCTGCAACTGTGCTGAATTCTTGGATCAGTTCGAGTAGGCTTCTGGTGGAGGCTTTTGGGTTTTCTAAATAGAGTATCATGTCGTCTGCGCAAAGTGAAAGTTTGACTTCTTTCCTCTTTGCCAATTCTGATGCCTTTGATTTCCTTTTATTGTCTGATGGCTGATGCTAGGATTTCCAGCACTATGTTAAACAACAGTGGTGAGAGTGGACATCCCTGTCGTGTTCCTGATCTCAGGGATAAAGCTCTCAGTTTTTCCGCATTGAGGATGATGTTAGCTGAAGGCTTCTCATAGATGGCTTT
>NW_027528198.1:400-585 GCF_008692635.1 Crocuta crocuta
CTCGAGGGTCTTTATTAAGAAGGGATGCTGTATTTTGTCAAATGCTTTTTCTGCATCTATTGACAGGATCATATGGTTTTTATCTTTTCTTTTATTGATATGATGTATCACATTGATTGATTTGCAAATATTGAAGCAGACCTGTAACCCATGAATGAATCCCACTTGATCTTGGTGGATAATTC
>NW_027528199.1:0-205 GCF_008692635.1 Crocuta crocuta
ATAGACCAATGGAATAGAATTGAAAACTCAGAGCTGGACCCAAAATATACAGCCAACTAACCTTTGACAAAGCAGGAAAGAACGTCCAATGGAAAAAATACAGCCTCTTTAACAGATGGTGTTGGGAGAACTGGACAACAACATGCAGAAGAATGAAACTAGATCATTTTCTCACACCATACACAAAAGTAAACTCAAAATGGAT
>NW_027528199.1:581-818 GCF_008692635.1 Crocuta crocuta
CAACAGACCCATGAAACGATGCTCAGCATCCCTCCTCATCAGGGAAATACACATCAAAACCACACTGAGATACCACCTCACGCCAGTCAGAGTGGCTAAAATGAGCAAATCAGAGAATTCTAGATGCTCTCGAGGATGTGGAGAAACGAGCATCCTCCTACACTCTTCGTGGGAATGTAAACTCGTGCAGCACCCTGGAAAACAGTGTGGAGGTTCCTCAGGAAACTAACAATAGAG
>NW_027528200.1:0-787 GCF_008692635.1 Crocuta crocuta
TGCAAGTACGGAGCTCCTTACTTCTCCACCATCTTGCCCTCTCCCCCTATGAGAAAGATTTCTAAGAGAATTCTCACATATGGACATACACTTTACCTTTTATTACACCATAGGTACACATAGCATCAAGAGTTAAAATGCTTCTTTGTTTAAGTAAAGGGAAGCAATTTCAGCCTTATTTGATTTAGCAAGAGCAAAACCAATCATATGTTGTAAGGAAACCTAGTCAGTGCTTCTTATCTCTGTCCTGATCCTGGAGATAGTCTAGAGTAACGGTTATAAACACAGACTCTGGAATATTTCCAAGAGTTTCTCAGCAGATTTCCGCAATGTCTAATTGGCTACACTGCACCATATACACATTCTTTTTTTTTTATTTTCTCTATTTTATTTTATTTTTTTACAAATAGTTTATTGTCATGTTGGGTTCCATATAACACCCAGTGCTCATCCCCACAAGTGCCCTCCTCCATGCCCATCTCCCCCCTTCCCCCCAACATCCATCAGTCCTCAGTTTGTTCTCAGCATTCAAGAGTCTCTCATGGTTTGCCTATCCCTTTCCCCCACTATTATCCCCCTTCTTCTCCCCCATGAACCTCCGTTGAGTTCCTCCTAATCCTCCTATATGTGCAAACATATGGTATTTGTCCTTCTCTGCCTGACTTATTTCGCTCAGCATAACACCCTTAAGGTCCATCCATGTTGCTACACATGGCCATATTGCATTCTTTCTCATTGCCATGTAGTATTCCATGGTATAGATAAACCACATCTTCTTGATCCATTC
>NW_027528200.1:1377-1869 GCF_008692635.1 Crocuta crocuta
GGCACGGTTCTATGTGCAATCTCAGCTTTTCTTTCCTTTCCCCTGGACTCGTGGCAGCTCACCACCACTCGCTGGTTTATCACTCACTGCAGCTGCTGCAAGCTGGGTTCCTTCCCCTCCCTCAGTATCTGGGTCCTGTCCCGCTTTTATCTTTCGCATTTTGCCCTCACGCACTTATGAGGTTTCCTTCCCAGTGTACTCTGTCTCGTTCTCATCCCAAACTCTTATGGCTCAGTGTCCTACGACTTCAGGCCGTCTCTGTTTCAGAGATGGGTGCAGGCGAAATGTACGGAGATCCTCACTTTTCCATCATCTTGCCTCCAACCCCTATGGTTGTATTTCAAAAAGACCCTGTGACAAGGAGCCCTAGCACATTGAAAGGAAAGACTATGAAAAATTCCAGACTCGACATAAAACTGATGTGTTATGTGATAATGATTCTAGTAGAAATCAGGACCTCATTCATCATAAAAGGCAACCCCTAAGTCCCAT
>NW_027528200.1:2036-2396 GCF_008692635.1 Crocuta crocuta
CTCTCTTGGGGCTTCAGTTTTATCCCTTACAAATTGAGGAAATGGGCCTATAAATCTAGACATCTTTAGTATAATTTATTTTTTGTCAGTCAAAAGTCTCTGTAGCTGCTCTATTTGCTGGATTTTAGCTTTAAGTTGATAAATATTAACTAGGAAGCTAGAAGCAATAATCTTTTGATTAGAATGGTGACTGATTTTGCCTAGTAGGTCTCTATTTCAGAAGGCAATGTGAAATGCTTATGAGGAAAAAACATTACAAAATGTATTCAAAAGTATCTGAACTCTAAGTAGCAGGCAACAGCATTGAGCCCTTTTGTAGGGTTGTGAGAAAGAGTGCTAGGAAATTAAACAATGTTTTCC
>NW_027528200.1:2408-3515 GCF_008692635.1 Crocuta crocuta
TTTCCCGCTTCCTTACCCCCATATTAATCAGCCACCATATTCTGCCAAGCCCTCTCAGACAGTATCTCTTGAATCTATTCCTTTATATTTGCAGCACTGCAGTCTCTTACCAGCTTACTCTTACTTTACTTTGAAAGCCTTTTGAATGTTCTCTCTGCCTGCTCCTGTCCATTTTTGGCTCTACCATACTATCAATCTTTCAAAACTGCAGTTTATTTAGTGGTGTTCCATTGCTTCCCGGAATAAGGCAAAAACCCTTTGTCTTAAAGTTAAAATCACCTTATACTTTGGCCCCACTTCCCTTCAGCAGCTTTAGCTCCCTTACACTTATCTTTTCTCCTAAATAGCTTTACTGACAATTACCTAAACATAGGTTGGTCAACACTGCTACCAAAAAGTTTTTTCAGTCTTTGTACACCTTCGGAATACTCAACTTTATTCTCTTCACCTCAGCCACTTCTAGCCATCTCTCCAATTCACAGTCAAATCTCATATTTTTCTTAAGCCTTTACAAACCACTAAGCCTAAGTGATCTGTCTCTGAATTTCGTTAGCAATTATTCATTTCGTGAAAAATTATTCACCATCTTATTTCTTATTATTTACTTCTAAATTTCAGTTACAGAAACAGGAAAACATGAAAGAAATACTTGATAAATTATAAAAGTGATAAGGTGGAGAAACTAACCCCAAATCCCAGGTCCCTAAATGGAAAACTTACTGAGAACACAGGTTTTCTGTCTTCTGTACCATCATTCATGAGTTTTGTGACCTTGAAATGGTTAACATCTCTAAGTCTCAATTTTCCCATCTAGATAATAGGAAAACAAAAGTACTTACTTCCCAGAGATGACATGTGTGAAACTGAGTAAAAACTCAGCCTGGCTCAGGGGAATTAAATTTTTTGCTAATGTTGTTATTTTTATATTCCATTTCAATTATGTTGTATGTATATTTTCATAGAAGATGAAATGTTATCTTTTCAATTAATAATTCTTCATAAGTATATTTTTCTGTCTTGGAATCATCTTCACACAGATTATTTTTAATAGTTTTATAACAATCTGTAGTATATATACATCATATTTTATTCATGATTTCCATAATG
>NW_027528200.1:3572-7884 GCF_008692635.1 Crocuta crocuta
CCCCTAAATTGGAAAGTTATGTAATATTCAAAATAATATTTAGTGTTGGGAGCCATTTTGAGCCCACTAGTTGAGAAACCTCCTGGTGAGGTTAAAGCAAGTTTGCACGGTCTCTTGCCAATCAGATGATGACCGATATCCACCCCAACTCAATTATTTCTGCTTGAGCACCGACGCTTACGGTACCTTGTTGATCGGTATCGGGAGTGACTTGTCCCCTTATTCTGGCCTTGGTATGATGATTTCACCTTGTGAAGGAACGTATTGTGGGAACTTCTTCTTTTGATTATGGGAACATACATCATGTCTCTGGCAGGTCCTGTTTCCCTTGATACTTCCCTTGAGCTATGAACAGGCTAATGTCCCTTACTCATAAAAAATTGACCTTTATATGTACAATTCTGTTTCTACAGTTGCGTTAGTCCAAGATGTTTATACAGCTCAACGTGTAAATCAACTAACCAAAAATGTCTCTCATGCCTTAATTAGTCAAGAAATCAGAGACCAAAAAATAGACGCAAAGGAAAATGTACTCCAAGAGGCTATTCTATGTATTGGAAATGAGCTAAACTCTTTAAAGGTATGGTTGGCTCTCTGATGCCATAAAGAATATAACTGGAAAATCAAGTCTTGCCCGGAGACAAAGAGCCTAACTTAGAGAGAAGGAACAGATAAGGGTAGAACATACATTACTACATATACCTTTGCTAACTGATGATGTATAGCAGTCCCTTCCCTAAGGCCTATATTCCACAAACACCTTCCTTACACTGGCAGCTGTGATGAGGATGGATATGAGTATCTACAAACCTATAACTTAATCTTAGCAGTATTAAAATGTGTATGTTATCCTATTTTTCACTAAGAACACCTTGTTATTTTCTTAGTTACTCAACCTCACTACAATTGGGGTAGTTCTGAAAGAATACTTCTGTAAAACCTGTTTCTGTACATTTTCCAAAACATCTTATCACAGAGAACTATCCATTGTAAAAATTCCATTTTCTGATGACATGTTAACGTTTGACCTATAAATAAAGACACAAAACAGACAGAGCAGAGATGCCTGCTTGGTGATCAAAAAGAATCTCGGGGTTCTCTCCCTCCCTCTCTCGCCAACACCGTCCATCCTTCAGGGACACTTGGACCTGGCCGGAGCTGGACTCTGGCATAGTTGTGTTTTTTTCTATTTCTTTAAGCATTGTCATAGTAAAGTTGAATATTTTTCACATGTATATTTGCCACTATATCCTATCTTACAACGTGTATGTTCATATTCTTTGCCCAGTTATTTATTTGTACCTTAATGTCTTCATTTTAATTTCTATAGCTAATTTATATAGACTGTAAAGAGTATATTTTTGTGTTGTATTTGCTGCTATATTTTCTTGGTCCATTGTTTACTTTTTTTTAATGTATAGAAATTTCACATTGGTGTGGAGTTCAGCATGCCAGTATTTTTCTTTGGGATTGTTTTTTTTTTTTTTTTTCATTCTCATCCTTCAAAGTTAATCTCTAGTCTGCTTCTTTTGACAGCTCTTATTGTCATGTTGTAATGTTGTCTTAGTCTATTGTTATTCGACTATTATCAATCTAGATTATAAAGTCTCCAAATTCAAGGATTCTCTTTGATGCTATAGGCAGAGTGGAAAGAGGACTGACTTGAGAATTCAAAAACTTGTACTTGAAGCCACACAATTGCTCTGTAACTTTAAATATATCAGTATATTTCTTTTGGCTTCTACAAAACTGATTTCACTTCTCCTTATTTTACAACCTGTTAGGAGTGGCAAATGTAGTTATATACATATGAGTTTTTTTAATGGCAATGCATCATTAAGAATCTGTTTTAATTATTTGTGTGAACAACAATGTCTAGCACAATCTTGTTTTGATGAGAGGCTTTCAGTAAAATTGTTTTTTTTTAAATGTTCATTTTGTTTTTGAGAGAAAGAATAAAAGGGTGTGCATAAGTGGGGAAGAGGCAGAGAGAGAGGGAGACAGAAGATCCTAAGCGGACTCTGAGGTGACAGCAGAAAGCCGAGATGCAAGGCTGAACTCATGAACCTCAAGATCATGACCTGAGTTAAAATCAGATAGTTCACCGACTGAGCCACCCAGGCAGCCCCTCAGTAAAATTGGTTAATTAGAATTTTATGGAATAATCATTTATTAAAGAAAAAAGTAAAAGAAGCCACTGTACTAAATGCTCACATTACCCAAGATTACTGTCCATTCACTCTAAATTTTCTAGTATAAAATGAATTGCAAATTCTCTACTTTATAATAAAATGTGTCTTTGATTTGGGAAAGGTGATATCCCTGACCATGACATCTCATTAACAGATTTTAGCTAGATTAAAATAATGAAGTTAGCTGTTGTTTAATCTTTAGCCATGAAACAAGTGTAGAAATTCACTTTAAGGGACTTTTGAAAACTATCTCTGCTGTAAAATGAAGATTACCCATGCTTAACAGTACGCAATTTTCTAAATGAAAAATAATCTGGAAAATCAAAATTTGATACACTGTTTAAGATCTCAAGAAGCCATCGTAGTTCTTTTGCTTTAAATCTACTCTGTAGAACATAGAAATACTACTGTAATGAATTGGCAGTGGCAAACTATGGAAATCCTTTCAGTTATGTGAGATTTGCGGCAACAAATGAAGAAACACTAAAACTGCACTAATATGCATCTCTTAGAGGTGGAGAATGCATAACCTCAGATAAGGTGCCTACCTTCATAGATGAAGAAACTCAGTGTCATGAAGTATGAAGCCATAAAAGACATACCTTATTCAGAAACCAAGATGTAAGTGTATCAGCTCTTCATCCCTTTCTGGAAATAAAAGGGCACGTGCACACACACACACACACACACAAACACACACACACAAACCAATCATTCATGTTACTTGTATTATAAAATATTTGACAAAATACATATGCATTAAGTGTCCAAACTGGAAAGTGGGGATACAAAATAAATATGCTTATATTTCTTTTTTCTTCTTTGAAATGTTTATTTATGAGAGAGAGAGTGTGTGTGTATGTGTGTGTGTGCAGGAGTGAGTGGGGAAAGGGCCAAGAAAGGGAGAGAGAGGATTCCAAGCAAGATGCGTGCCAAAATCAAGTCAGACACTCAGCTAACTGAGCCATCCACACATTCCTAAAATGCAATACTTCTAAAGATAATTCTTCTTACAGAAACTGTATTTCCTTATCATGTCTATAAATGTCAAATGAAAAAGAAGCCAAATCTGATATATACCAGACATTATGCTGGACAAACTTAGTTAATGTTTTGAAATTAGTGGAATTTAGTGGAACTTGTGAAAGGAGCTAAAAGGGAGAGATAATGGGAAAATGTTATTTGATTAGCAAAGTCTTGCATTGGTATCAAAAGGATGTTAAGGATGGAAGGGAGAACAATGAGTAGAAGTATTCACAGAAATGTGAAGAACTCTAAGGATTATATCTAGATGATTGAGTGCAGTTTCTGTAAGAAAAACATAAAAGAAGAGGAAAAGACATAAAGTGAAAGAAAGAGATAGAGGAAAGGAGGGAGGGAAGAAATAAGAAAAATAGAATAAAAGAGAAAGAAAAGCTCCAAGGGCCAAAATCCTAAAGAAATTACTTCTTTGTTGTGTAGAATGGCCCCTCTTTGTGGCACTTGTTCCACTGATAGGCTATTATGATCATAACAGGATCTTAAATTTTTAAGATGCAAGATCTCACGAAAATTTGTTTTCTGCATTCCCTTATAGTTCTTTTTGATATTCCACTGGGCATTGTCTTGCCATAAGTTTATTTGTACTTTTGGATCTACGTTCCTTTANCTTCCCCCGCTTGTGCTCTGTCTCTCTCTCAAGAATAAATAGACATTAAAAAATTTTTAAGAAATAAATAAATAAAACCGAAGTCTCCCTTTTCAGAACTTAGTGCAAAAACTTGTACATGTAGATAGGCACTCAGAGCTATAGATAAAGTTTTCAATCAGATTGAATTATCAAATTATTCAAATACTAAACTACTTTATTATCTTCCGTACAATCTCCAAGATGAATTTTAACATGCTTTCTACATTGTTAATATTCCTTGTTCAATTGTCAGAGTCATTTAAACAATGCACTTATAATTCACCGTTTGAACTTAAGACTATATGCCTATTGTGGAAAGTAAATAGAGTAAAATATGTTAATACATTAACTGTGAAACAGTGTTATGGAAACAATAAATAGAATGAGAATATTAAAAAATAAAATTAAAACAACAGAGTTGAGAAAGAAATGAATTTCAGCACATCTACGG
>NW_027528200.1:7932-8096 GCF_008692635.1 Crocuta crocuta
TCTTTTAAACCAAACTAAATGTATCTTTTAAAAAAAATTTTATACTTTATTTATTTATTTTTGAGACAGAGAGAGACAGAATATGAGCTGGGGAGGCACATAGAGAGAGGGAGACACAGAATCTAAAACAGGCTCGAGGCTCTGAGCTGCAAACACAGAGCCTG
>NW_027528200.1:8202-12224 GCF_008692635.1 Crocuta crocuta
AACCTGATGCGGGGCTCGAACCCACGAACCGTGAGATCATGACCTGAGCAGAAGTCAGACACTTAAGGGACTGAACCACCCAGGCGCCCCAAACTAAATGTATCTTAAACCTCAGATCTTATTATTGATTTATGACTAATGATTAGATAACTTTTGTTTTCTTTCCAAAGAAAGTGAAATATTTTCCTGCCTCAGAGTCTTTTCTTGTGCTGATTTTTCCCCCTGGAAAGCATTACGTATTGCTTCCAGATTCTCTACGTAGTAAATACTTGTCTAAAAGTCTAGATCAAATGTCATCTTTGCTATGAGATTTCCAAATCTTTCTTATCATGATTAATATTTCCCTCAACCTTCATAGCATGCTGTTCTCCCCTTTTAATATTTAAAATCATAAAGCCAGGGGCGCCTGGGTGGCTTAGTCAGTTAAGCGTCCGACTTTCGCTTAGGTCATGATCTCGCGGTTCGTGGGTTCGAGCCCCGCGTCGGGCTCTGTGCTGACTGCCAGCTCAGAGCCTGGAGCCTATTTCAGAGTCTGTGTCTCCCTCTCTCTCTGACCCTCCCCTGCTCACGCTGTCTCTCTGTCTCTTTCCTAGAAATAAATAAAAATATTAAAAAATAAAATAAAATCATAAAGCCAGACTTTTAGAGTTACAAAGCAACTTAGAAATGATGTTATCCAATGTAACCCCCTTATTTTATAAATGAACCACATAGTTCATTATCACTACCCTTTGTTTTTCCAGCAAATTTTGAACACGTCCATTTTTCTCCATTAAATTTATAGTCCTTGAGTGTAAGACTTTTGTTTTGTGTTTCCTCACACATTTCTCAGTTACCTGCCAAAAGGGACTAGTCAAGAAATACTTGTTAAATAAGTGTTACAAAATGAATTAATGAAGAATAAATGAATTGAATTGTCTCTAACAAAATAGTGAGGTAAGTTACAACTTTGATTTTAGCACTCCCTTAATGATTTCTCTTTTTATCACTCACCACTTCACCTTTCCAGGAAGCCCATTTTTGTCATGCTGATTCCTACTACTGGGTTCCCCAGTAGGGTGCACTCAAGNGACTATGTTGATGAGCCATGGCAAATCAGACAAACTGCACATTTTTTTCTCATATGATTTGGCTGCACCCAGATAAATTTTCTTCTTTACTAGGCTCAGTGACATTTCCCCTTCTGCCATCTTATTTATTCTAAACGAATAATTTTCTTCCCCTTGACTTTTCTTAATACTTGAATTTCTTAGTACTTAGTTAAATTCTTTAACATCTACTCCTTTTCTCTGTGAATTTAATTCTTTAAATTTATTTATTTTTAAATTTGAATATAATTAACATACAGTGTTAAATTAGTTCAGCTANATAACTTGTTTCTGGTTTGTTTCTTTTTTTTCTTTCTTTGTTTTGTTTCTTAAATTTCACATATGAGTGAAATAATATGGTATTCTTTAAGGTTAAGAAAACCCCATTTACAATTTCTATTCCTTAAATCATTACTACACTATCAGTTAACTAACTTGAATTTAAATAAAATTTTTAAAAATTAACAATACAATGACATCAAATATAATAAAATAACTAGGAATAAACTTAACTAAGAAATAAAAGACTCATACCCTGGAAACTAAACATTGATGAATGAAATTGAACATGATGCAAACAAATGGAAAAATATTTCATGTCCATGGATTGGAAGAACAAATATTGTTAAAATGTCCACATTACTCAAATAAATCTACAGATTTAAGGCAATCTATATCAAAGCACTACAGCATTTTCCACAGAACTATAACAAATATTCTTAAAATGTATGTGGAACCAGAAAAGACTCCAAATAACCAAAACTATCTTGAAAAATAATAAAATTGGAGATATCATCGTTCCAGATTTTAAGATATACTATAAATCTGTTGTAATCAAAACAGTATGGCCCTGACACAAAAATAGATACATTGATCAATAAAATAATGACTCCCCCAAATATGCCTGCGATTACATGGTCAATTTATCTATGACAAAAGAGGCAAGAATAGTCAATGAGAAATATAGTCCCTTCAACAACCGGTGCTGGGAAAATTGGAAAACTACATGCAAAAGAATGAAACTGGACAACTTTCTTATGCCATCTACAAAAATAACTGCAAAATATATTAAATACTTAAATGTGAGACCTAAAACTATAAAACCCTTAAGAAAAAACATAAGTAGAAATCTGTGACATCAGCCCTAGCAACATTGTTCTAGCTATGACTCCTTTTGCAAAAGAAACAAAAGCAAATTTAAACTATTGGGACTTCACAAAAAAACAACAACAACAACAAAAACAACTTTTGTACAATGAAGGAAGTCATCAACAAAATGACAAGATAACCCACCAAATAGGAGAAGAGATTTGTAAATGATATATCCGATAAAGCGTTAATATCCAAAATACATAAAGAACATCTGCAACTCAACACTAACAAAATAAACTAAATTTAAAAATGGCAGGGGGCGCCTGGGTGGCTTAGTCGGTTAAGAGTCCGACTTTCGCTTAGGTCATGATCTCGCGGTTCGTGGGTTCGAGCCCCGCGTCGGGCTCTGTGCTGACTGCCAGCTCAGAGCTTGGAGCCTATTTCAGAGTCTGTGTCTCCCTCTCTCTCTGACCCTCCCCTGCTCACGCTGTCTCTTTCTCTCTCTCCTTGAAATAAATAAAACATTAAAAAATTTAAAAAAATGGCTGAAGATATGAACATTTTTTCTAAAGAATGTATACATTGCAAAGAATACATATGGACAAAGACACACTTAGCCGTAAGAAAAAAGATGAAATCTTGCCATTTGCAATGATGTGGGTGGATCTAGAAAGAATTATGCCAAGCAAAATAAATCAATCAGAGAAAGACAAATGCCATATGGTTTCTCTTATATGTGGAATTTAAGAAACAAACAAACAAAAAAGAAAAAGAAAAGAAAAAAGAGAAGAAGAAAGGCCAAGAAACAGACTCTTAACTATAGATAACAAATTGATTGTTATCAGAAGGAAGGTAGATGGAGGGATGGGTAAAGTAGCTTATGGGGATTAAGGGGATACACTTGGTGTGATGAGCACCAGATGTTGCATGCAAGTGTTGAATCACTATATTGTACATATGAAACTAACAATTACACTATATGTTAACTAATTGGAATTTAAATAAAAACTAAACTAAACTAACTGTAAAAAAAAAAGATGGTCACTATAACTAATCATCAAGGTAATGCAAATAAAAACTGTAATGAGACATCACCTTACACCTGTCAGAATGGCTAAAATTAAAACACACACACACACACACACACACACACACAAGAAATAACAAGTGTTAGCAAGGTTGTGGAAAAAAAGAAACCCTCCCACTGTTGGTGGGAAACTGCTGGTGTAGCCATTGTGAAAAACAGTTTTGAGGTTCCTCAAACAATTAAAAATAGAATTACCATAGGATCCAGTAATTCCACTACAGGGTATTGACTCAAAGAAAATGAAAACACTAATTTGAAAATATATATTCACTCCATGTTTATTGCAACATTATTTACAATAACAAAAAAATGGACATAAACCAAGTTTTCATTGATAAATGAATGAATAAATAAGTGGTACGTTTATTCAATGGAATATTACTCAGTCATAAAAAATGAAATCTTGCCATTTGTGATAACATGGATAGACCTAGAGGATATAATGCTAAACGAAATAAGTTAGCCTGATGATTTTTCAGGAAGTAGTCACAATAGGAGAAAAAGATTTATCATAGAACAAAGAGAGATGCTAACATTGACAAATCTATATGGACATTTTTAAGGATCACTTGAAATAATCAAATGGAACACAACTCTTCAGTACCAAATGCTTTAGGAAGGTAATTGAAAGTTAGAGAAGTAGGAATAATGACATGTCAAAAGATTTCAAAATCATGATCAAGGTCATTTTTGTAATAGTAAATATAATAATATATAAGATATAATATGATTAAAACATATTATTATTGTCATCC
>NW_027528200.1:12351-13205 GCF_008692635.1 Crocuta crocuta
TGGAATTAATGCAAAAATTGCTTGACATTTGCATACCATCAGAAATCTATTTTTTTTTATTTTTTATGTTTTATTTATTTTTTGAGAGACAGAGAGAGAGAGACAGCATGAACAGGGGGAGGATCAGAGAGAGAGGGAGACACAGAATCTGAAGACAGGCTCCAGGCTCTGAGCTGGCTGTCAGCACAGAGCCCGCACGCGGGGCTCGAACCCATGAACTGTGAGATCATGCATGACCTGAGCTGAAGTCAGACGCTTAACCGACTGAGCCACTAAGGCAAACCAGGTCTGTGCATTTAGAATTCTGTGTTAACTCTGTGCAGTCCCGGCGGGTAATAAAGACTCCCTTAGTTCAGCTTCAGTGGTCTCAGTTGGTCTCTGTAGCTCTTGGCCTAACAAAATGATATAGGCACTTTTGTAAAGAGTCTTGCAGTTCTTCAAAAAGTTAAATATAGGGTTACCATATGACTCAGGAATTCCACTTTAATGTATATACCTAAGGGAATTTAAATCTTATGGTCACACTAAAGCTTGTAAAAAATTTTCATAATAGTAATACTCATAATAGCCCAAGAGTGGAAACAACCCCAATGTCTATCAACCAATAACTGCATAAACGAATTGTGGTACATCCGTACAAAGGGATAATATTCAACCACAGACAGTGATGAACTACTGATGCATGATACAGCCTGAATGAAAATTGTTAGGTGAAAGTAGCCAGTTAAAAAATATTGCTTATTATGTGATACCATTTATATTAAATATCCAGAAAAGGCAAATTCATAGAGATATGAAGTAAATTAAGTTTTGCCAGAGGTAGTGCGAAGGAGGTAAAGGAGACTGACTGTTGA
>NW_027528200.1:13343-14599 GCF_008692635.1 Crocuta crocuta
CGATGGAAATATTCTGGAAGTAGAATAGTGATAATAGCTGCGTAACCTTGCAAATATACTAAAAACCATTGAACTATATCTTTAGAAAGGTGAATTTTATTGTATGTGAGTTATATATAAATACTTATTTTAAAGAATAACGCAGTGGCTTCTTTTGAAGACTCAGTGTGCAGCAGCAAATCGTGCAACTCACAAGGCAGAACTGCTACAGAAGTAAATCAAATGACCATCTTTTCCTCTGCTGGGAGTGGGAACCACAATAGTTCTGCATTGTTTTCCTCAGCCATACACTGTCCACACTAGTACATAGATATTCAGGTAAGAGGAGATGAGATTTTAGAATTGGGGTTAATAAGAATGTGGAAATCTATTTGTTTTCCCTCTTATTCCCTTGTCACCTTCACCTCGTTTTTAATTAGGTGATGCCACACATTTTCTAACAGCCTGGTCCTGAGTATAATCCCTAACACAATTTACATGCCACACAAGATAATAAGCCTAAGTTATTTATAGTAACATTGGCTTTCACTAAGATCTAAATTAGCAAACTTGCCCATCCATTTTATTCACTGACCATGATTCTGAATAATTTCTAATTATTTTCAGAAATCAAATCATGATAAGTATTTGATACATTAATCATATTAGAGATATTTTACCTAAATGCTGAGAGTAATTCCAAAGAAATATAAACTCCAAAAATACCTAGGGTAATTACTTGGAAGACATAAAATTGATGTGGATGTGTAGAATATAAAGACTGTCTCATGACGATAGAGACTTCATATTTATGAAAGGTAAGCTATCTTTCATATCCTTTTTTTCTTTAATAGAAAATATTGGTAAAATGTACTTCCACATTATTTAAATGTTAATAGACTGCCAATTGCAAAAAATAGAGAAATGTTCAATAATACCTCGGTAGAGAGATGACTCAGTTATAGTTATACCAGAAGCATTCATTGTTCATTGAAGCACCTACCAAGAACATTGTGTACTCAACAAGTAAATTATCCATAATTTCAGATGATAAAGGCACACAAAAATTAGCCATTTAATGAGGAAAACAGTTTTGTAGGTCGACGTTACCAAGACTGGTTCCAATTATCTGTAGACTCCTCATTTCTCTACATTCTTTTGGATAGATTAGCTATTGAAGCATTGAAATTCAAATATTGTTCCTTGATTTGTTTCTCAAAATAGGAATTGAAACATATAATAGAAAGAACCAGAGACTAAGAGGTAACTGACCAACT
>NW_027528200.1:14686-15815 GCF_008692635.1 Crocuta crocuta
AACAATCATCTTTTGCATTTTCCATTTTAAGAAGAAAAATTTCTAGATCAAGTTTCCAAGACTCCATGAGCACATTATTTAACTTTAAAAACCATCAATGTTTTGTCATATTTGTTTAACCTATTTCTTAACACTTTTAAAAATCTAGACTACTTTAAATTATTTCAAACATGATGTTATTTGGTACAGCCCATCTGGAAAACAGTGTGGAGGTTCCTCAGGAAACTAACAATAGAACTCCCCTATGACCCAGCAATAGCACTGCTAGGAATTTACCCAAGGGATACAGAAATGCTGATGCANTGCATTTAAAATACCATCATCATATCTAAAAAGTTAACAATATGTCATTAGCTATTGTTTAAAATATAATCCTATCCAAATTTCTCTGAATTTCTAAAAGCAAATTTTTTCCATTTGTATATTTGGATCTGGTTCCAAAATAATTCTATTCATTGTTTTCCAAAATAATGTCTCTTAAATATCTTTAATTCTTTTTATTCTAAAATAGGCCTCTTCCTTTCCCCATCCAATTTTTTGCATTTATGGTTGCCACTATTTTGACCATACACTTTTCAGTCTGAGAAGATAAATTGTGAATTTACTTTTTTTTCTGAATTCATCATTATTTATAACCTAGCTGGGACCACCATACATACCTTCATTATACCAGGCATATTTATGGTGCTGGATATTCACTGATGGAAGTGGAATATATAGTTCAGAAATATGTCATGAAATTTGCAGACAATAAACAAATAGTTGTATAATATAGTGTCAATTGTGATAAGCTATGTCATAAAAAAAACAAGCATAATAATGAGATAGAGTTGTGTAGAGTAATGGAGCTATAGAAAAGGGGATCAGAGAACATCCTTATGAAGTAGCCACTTATTTAGGGAGGAGAATATAGAATTATAGGCTCACTGAGTTGAAAGACATCTTAAAGGTTACATAGTCCAATATCTGGACAGTATGATGACTTAGTATTTGTTGGATGATTGGTAAAATATGCTGATTTCAAGGATTTTACTAACCAGGTATTTTTAAGGGTTTATGGTGGTTGTGAGTTGGTATGCAAATGTGTATGTACATACACATATATTTTGACCATATATTTGACCTAAAC
>NW_027528200.1:15860-19824 GCF_008692635.1 Crocuta crocuta
TGTAGGAATTAAGTGAGAATTTTCAATGAAGGTGAGAAGAAGTGTCTTATGTGGCTAAGGCACCTGAAAACTTCAAAAAACTCGATGGTAATTTAATATGTAGTAAAGATTACTTAAAATGTATCTTTAAATCTATCATCTGGTTTCAGAATCTACTGCACAGAGATAGTAGTAGATAACATAAAGAGAGCAAGTACAATATCTATAATCAAAGGAAAAGAGGCATCTGAGAAAGAGTTGTAAAATTATGACTACATCAAAGTTCATTTACATGTTGAAAGACATTACATTTGATGGTAAAGACTAGTAGTCTGGTTATCCAATCTCTGGACATGCATATTTCTAGTAAATTCAATGTTATCAAAATATATGTGTATTCTACTCTTAGAAAAATTCCATATCAAAAGTTTGAGTAAGTGAAATATCACAGAGCAACAATCATTTCATACGGTTCATCAATACATTCTAAAGAAGAAAGATGAAGATTTTGGTAGGTGATTGCAGCTACATGTGTACTTTTTTGATGGAGAATTGTCATACTTCTGTGTAAGGATGCAAATCGGGTGAAAAGAAAAGGAGACACATTTGTACACTCTGCTTAAAGATCAGTCAAAAGAGGTGAACTATATAATTACTAACATAAATAAAGTAGGCTGAATTTTATCCTCTCATCTTTCCTTTCAACTAAATGAAATAAACTATTTTAATGCTCTATCATAAAATTGCTTCCCAGTATTTTCCCCATATTTTCCCATTAAATTTCAATTATGTAAAGTAATATGTACTCAAAATTTTCATGCATGATTATACTATGGGTTTTAGAAACAATAAAAACAAATAATAGGACATTTTCTGTTTACTTCATACTCTCCCTTCACATATTTTGAATAGCTAGAGGTTTCTATTTCTAGCCGATTACTTAATATCTTCAAATCTAGATTTTCCACCTGCTCTTGTAGAGATAATCATCCCTACATTGAATGTTTCTTGAATGTGGAAAATAACCTAATACCATAAAAAGCTCCTTCATGACACATTGGAAAAAAATAAAATTAAGCCAGAGCAGAGACCAATCATTAATAACCCATGTGCTCTATCACATAATTGTCTATAAACTAAGGCATGTATGTGCTTCTTCTGTCTTTGATAATACGTGAGATAAACATGTCTCTGGTTTTAACTACTTAGATATATTATGTCATTTTAAGCAAATAATTACACTTCAACTCTTACTCAATCTCTTAAATTTAATATTAACTCTGAACTGAATATTTATATATACCATTTTTAAAATTTTTCAGTTCTATTTCCAACTTAAATAGAAGTGAATCTAAGGTAGAAAGGGTTGATTCAATTACAGTGAAGACCTACATACTAAAGTTTATCACATGTTAAAAGTAAACTACTGAGATATTCAGAGCCATAGCTCTTAAACTAATAAAATCATGGGGGGAAATAACTAGACCAGAATACGTGGTCCTGTGATTCTTATTTCTTTCTGCTCCTCCTTAATGAGGAGGGAAATGAGATAGAGTAGGGGGACCTTAAGCTGGCCTTGTTCCGGATACTGCTGGATAGTACTTACACTAGCATAAATAACCCAGAAAATGACCTAAAAACTGGAAGAATAAACTCCACAACTGAAAGTATATAAGAGGCCACAATGAAGAAAGTAGGAGGGGAGATGTGATTTGAGACCTATAGGGACTGTGACCATCTGTGGACAGGAGGGAACAAAGAGCATGGTGAAGGGTAAGCCGTAGTAAGACACTAATTGGACTTGAGTGGTCATAAAGACACTCACTGGACTTGAGAAAATAGTGGAAGACGTCAGTGAGAACCTTAAAAAAGAGATAAAAAAGATTAGAAATAAAAACACAATAAATGAAATTTAAATATACACTTGATGGCATAAATAGAAGGCTAAATGGTGCAGATGAATAAATTAATGACCCAGAAGACAGAGTAATGAAAATTAACCAAACAGAGCAAATGAGAAGAAAAACTGTTAGGCAAATTAAGAACAGTCTTACGGAACTCAGTGACTCCATCAAATGCAACAAAACTCAGATAATAGGAATCCCAGAAAAAGAGAGAGAGAAAAGGATGAAGAAAATTTATTTCGAGAAATAATAGCTGAAAACCTCCTGAATCTGGGAAAGGAAACAGATATCCAGATCCAGGAAACACAGAAATTCCCTCAACAAAATCAACCCAAAGGGGCCCGCACCAAAACANATAAAGTAAAATAAAAAGTTTTAAAAAGCAAGAGAAAATAAGGCAATTACATATAAACAAACCCATAAGGCCATCAGCTAATACTTAAGCAGAAACTTGGAGGGTAGATAAGAATAGCATGATGCATTCAAAGTGCTTAAAGGGAAAAATCCTCACCCAAGAATACTCTATACAGCAAGGTTATCATTCAGAATAAAAGAGAAAGAGTTCCTTAAACAAAAAGAAAAAGAGTTTATGAAAACTAAACTAGCCTTACAAGAAATACTGAAGGGAACACTTTCAGTGTCTAAATGAAAGTTTGAAAAATAAGTACATTGGTAAAAATCAATCAAGGGATTCACAAAATAAAAGAATGTAAAATAAAACACCATATACCTAAATGTGGGTGGGAGAGTAAATAGGCCTAAATTTAAACAACCATCAACAATGTAATAACAACTTTTATATGTAGAAGATAATGTATATGAATCTAATCCTAACCATAGAAGATAATATATACGAATCTAATGTTAACCAGAAATAAAAAACCAGTAATAGATAAACAAATGATGAAAGAGAAAGATATCTAAGAACATCACTAAACACAAAACAAAACAAAACAAAACCTGAAAACCATGAAGGGCAATAAGAGAAGAAAGGATAGAAGAAACACTACAAAAAAAGAAACCTACAGAACTACTAACAAAATGATAATAAGTGCTTATTTATCAAAAATTACTGGCAAGATGGTGGAGAAGTAAGGAGCTCCGTACTTGCACTCGCGCCCATACATCACACAGAAAAGATCTGAAGCCATTGGAAACCTTACAAAACCTGAGAGATTGGGAGAAAAAGGATGCAGAATCCACTGAGAAAGCCTTCTAACGTGAGTGCAAACTGGGGAAGACAAAATCGGGCCGGATCAGTGACTCCAGGGTGGGAGGCGATCCCCTTCTACCCTCTACGGGGAGTGAGAGGGGAAAAGGAGAGAGTCAGAAACAGAAAAAACCTCCATTCGGGGCAGAGAAAGACCATACTTACCAAATACCTGCACGCCAGGTCGCCTTGCGCCAACTGGTCCCAGGGGGCTGAGCGCACAGACTACTTCTTTGTGCTGGCTCCTGGTGGCTAGACTTCAGAGTGGCGGCGTGCCTGTCGCCGTTGTAGCTCCCGGGCGGCTTGGGCCCCAGAAAGAGCCGCGCGCGGACACTGGGCGTCCGCGCTCCTGGCTGGCTAGAACTCTAGAGGGAAGGCAAAGAGCTAAAAATTGGGAAATTTGCCTGTGAGTTCGTGTTTCAGGTGACGAGCCATAGNTTTTTTTCTCTTCTTTTTTTCTTCGTCTTTCTCCTTTCTCTCTTTTTACCCCAGAACACTGACCTAATTAACTCTGGTCGCCGGCTTGCTTAAACAATCACAACGAGTCCATTCTGTAGATGTAAATTCTACACCTACCAACATCTTCATCTCTTTCTCTCAGGAGTAATTAGACTATATAGTTTCTCTGGATAATACCAGCATCCTTCTCTCACCTATCCAACCATATTCTACNATCTACTCTCTCCTTCTCTATGCTCTTCAACCAGCACTGCATGCACACGGCTATTTAACTGTAGCTGGGAAATCCGGTTTTATGCTTTAAACCGTTGTTTGTCCATCGGTTTTCTTCATTTTTCCTTTCCTATTCTCCTTTTTGATCCTTTTTTGTATTTTATACTCCCTATTATTCGCCCTCCCTCCACCGTCTTTT
>NW_027528201.1:0-208 GCF_008692635.1 Crocuta crocuta
AAAGAGGACATCCAGATGGCCAACAGACACGTGAAACGATGCTCACCTTCCCTCCTCATCGGGGAAATACAAATCAAAACCACTCTGAGATACCAGCTCACGCCAGTCAGAGTGGCTAAAATGAGCAAATCAGAGGACTCTAGATGCTGGCGAGGATGTGGAGAAACGGGCACCCTCCTACACTGTTGGTGGGAATGTAAACTGGTGC
>NW_027528201.1:250-484 GCF_008692635.1 Crocuta crocuta
TAGAACTCCCCTACAACCCAAGAATAGCACTGCTAGGAACTTACCCAAGGGATACAGGAGTGCTGATGCATAGGGGCACATGTACCCCAATTGTTCATAGCAGCACTCTCAACAATAGCCAAAACATGGAAAAAGCCTAAGTGTCCATCAACGGATGAATGGATCCAGAAGATGTGGTTTATCTATATGATAGAGTACTACATGGCAATGAGAAAGAATGAAATCTGGCCATGT
>NW_027528202.1:0-527 GCF_008692635.1 Crocuta crocuta
GTCTTGTCTTTTCTTTGTTTCTAATTGGCAGGAAGTTCACTAACTTTATAAGAAGATGTGAACATGTTGATCCTATTGGTATAATTTTGCTTTAATACTGAAATCAGTCACATAATTGTAGCATTAAACCACCTCATTTTACACCTGAGAGAACAGAAGTCAGAGAAGCTCGTCCCCAAATCCCACATGGAGTCACTGTCAAGAAGTAGAAGAAGGCAAAGGGCGAGGGGATCCAGGGCTGACACAATGTCCTGCCCTGAGCTCACTTCCCCCACAGCAGAGGGGGCACCAGGCCTGCCAGGGGCTGAGGGAGCTGAGAAGTCAGCCACACTGTCGCCTGGGNTCTGGTCACCGAGTCTCTCTCACTGCACAGTCACCAGCAGTGGGCGGGGCAGCAGCCCAGAGACTCGGGTCAGGAGCACCCATGGCAGGTCCAGGTTGGAGCCTCCTGGGAGAGGAGACTTTTTGCTCAGGGACCTGGGCTTCGCGTAAGGCTGTGCTCTGCTCTCCCAGGCAGCGCAGTAATA
>NW_027528203.1:0-15657 GCF_008692635.1 Crocuta crocuta
TCTCCTTTCTGCCTCTTCGATCTGTGCATTGGAGGCCTCTAATTTGTTATGTATCTCATTTATCAGAATTTTTAATTCTTCATGCTTATTTTGATTTTCCATTCTGTCTGTAGCCATAGTTTCTTTATGTCCCCTAAGTTTTTTTTAGCCCAGCTATTAATTTTACCATTATTATTCTAAAATCTTGTTCAGTTATGCTGCTGATATCTGTTTTGAGCAGTTCATTAGCTGTCATTTCTTTTTGGAGTTTCTTTGGAGGAGAGGTCTTTCGTTTCGTCATTTTAGTTAGCTTTCCGGCTCTTGTTGGTTTTAAAGACCTGTTATGCTCTCTGTATCTATGAGCGCTGCTGTATCCAAGAAGACTCTTTGACTGTCCAGGGCCTATCCTTTCAGAGAGTGTTTTTTGAATGGTATCTCTTGGTCTCTCTTGGTTGGGACCTTGGTTATTTTATTTTCCTATTCGTAGTGATATTTGGGACTCTCCACCTTGTGTACTCTGGCTTGTTTCTTGAGGTAGCCGTTAGAAGGCTTTCTCAGTGGATTCTCCGTCCTTTTTCTCTCAATCTCTCAGGTTTTGTAAGGTTTCCAATGGCTTCAGATCTTTTCCATGTGATGTATGGGCGCGAGTGCAAGTACAGAGCTCCTTACTTTTCCGCCATCTTGCCCCCTCACTTTGGCTGAATTTCTTGAGGGATACAATTCGGATTATTTTTCTTTATACTTTGCATATTCATTAGTTGTGTTTCATATATTGTTACCATTAGTTTTTTATTTACCTTCTTCTGCATATGGCAGTCTATTTTAAGTTGATAGTCAATTATTTGTCAACCTATTCTTACTCTTCTCCTACAACATTTTAAGTGTATGTTCCCATTGTTCACATCCTTTTATTTTGTGAGTTCTTTGATTTTTTAGACAAAAATTCATTTTTAATGTTTTTGTGTTTCTCCCTTCCTTCTGTCACTTTTAGTGTCTCCTTTCCAATGTGTCCTTTTAGTATATCATGCAGGGCTGAATTAGTGATCATGAACTCTTATAGTTTTTGGTTGTCTGGGAAACTCTTTCTCTCTCCTTATATTCTGAATGATAACCTTGATGGATGTATTATTCTAGGCTGCAGATTTTTCATATTCAGCATGTTGAATATATCATGCCACTTCCTACTGGCTTAGAACATTTCTGCTGTAAAATCCTCTGATAGCCTTATGGGTTTCCTTTTGTAAGTTAATGCCTTCTTTAATCTTGTTGCTTGAAAAAATTTTAATCACCATATTTTTCAGGTTTAATCATAATAAGTCTTTACGTGAATCTGCTTTTGTTTATGTTGATGGGAGTTCTCTGTGCCTCTTGGAACTGGATATCTGTTTCCTTCTCAAGATTATGGAAGTGTTCAGCTATTTTTTTTCTTCAAATAAATGCTCTATCCCTTTTTCTTTGTCTTATTCTGGGACTTCTCTGATATGAATGTTATTTTGCTTGAAGGACTCCTTAAATCTATTCTCGTGTTGCATAATTTTTTTCTCTTTTGTTTTATTTGATCATTTTCCATTACTCTGTCTTCTAGGCTATTAATCCATTCTTCTGCTTCTTGAAGTTTCCTGTTCATTCCATCTAGTGGGTTTCTCATTCATTTATTGAGCCCTTTATCTCTGCTACGTTATTTCTTATCTCTGTATTAGTGTCTCATTCATGTCTTCCACTCTTTTCTCAAGTCCAGTAAGTTTTCTTATGATCATTACCTTAAATTCACTACCACATATGTTACTTTTATCTGTTTTGCTAAGATGTCTCGTTGTGGTTTTCTACTGTTCTTTCATTTGGGACAAATTTATCTGTCTTCTCACTTATCTAAGTCTCTGTGCCTGTTTCTCCGTGTTAGGAAAATCAGCTATGTCTCCTATATTTTAGGGTAATGGCCTTACGAAGGAGAGGTCTTCAAGTGCCCTGACATGTAGTGTCTCTTATCCCCCAGAGCCTGGCACTTCTGGTAGTGTCTCCAATGTGTGTCAAATGTGCTCTACTGTTTTGCCTTGACAGCTTTATCCTTCGTGCCTGTCATGTGCAGAGTCTCTCTATGCTTATTGTGAGCAATGTTTGGTACCTAGCCTGGATGAGACACATTTTAACTAGGTATGCTCTGGTCTGTTTGTGAAATGACACTTGTAACCACTGTTGCTGGAACATAGGCTCCACAAAACTCTCGAGTTGAGAGACACCATGTGAAGAGGAGTTTGGGCCAGTCTTCTAGGGGATGGGTCCTGCCAAGCTGGGACTGAAGCAAGTGTTTCTGGGAGGGAGACCACTAGACCATGGAGGTCTAGGATTTTTGTGAGCAATTTATGTATCCAGTGTTGGAAGTGTGCTGATTCCCAAAGGTGGCCCTGTGCTTATGCTGAGGGAGAGGGTTGGAAAATGGTAACTGCCAGGCCCTTTGTTTCAAGAGGGGTCTTTCCATGAACACTGTCATTCTTTGGAATATGCTCTGAGATGAGCAAGTAGCCTCTCTATAGTGTGACCCTGACACTTTTCAGATCACTGTTTCCATGCTGCATGTCCACAGGTTGTTTATCTGCCTTCTCTCCAAAAAGCAATGCAATGCTCTCTGGGCTCTATCTCAACAAAGCCCAATGATCTTTAAAACTCCATACTTTAAGACTTGCTGGCTGCAAGAACTCGGAAAATTTGGTCCCTCTTGCTTTCCAGGCCAATTGCTATGGGGATTTATTTTCCCCATGCACTCCCCTGTGTGTTAGTCTGTCCCTCACCTTTTCCCATGACTGTGGTTCCCTCCCTACCACAATAGCCAAGATTCATTTCTCTCCCAAACTCTGTCTTTGCACTTCCCATCTTTTTTGATGTAACCTCCTCTCTAACTTTATTTGTGGAGTTTATTCCGCTAATCCTCAGGTCAATTTATGTGGTATTTTAGGATGATTTTATAGTTATCTTATTGATTTTGTGGAATGAGGTGAACCTAGAGTCGTTCTACTCTGCTCCCATTGTCCAGCTTACCTGTTTTTTCAAAGGATTTTAAACATAATCCTTTATAAGACATGTCTAGAAGATGAGCTTGGTGCACCACAGGATTATTCAAGCCAGATTGCCATTCGTGGCATTACCAGGAGTGCATAAACCCTGTGAATACTCTAAAGGTCACAATACCAGAGATCGAGGTCTTGGAAAAATTTGAAATTATGCTCCCATTTTTACCTTCTATTTATTCACAAGGCCACATCTGAACTACAGAAAACCAGGCTAGACATCAAGTTCAGCTTCTTCAGAAGGAAGTCCCTAGAAAAATAATCCTGTTTTCATTCTAGAATGATTTCACCTCCATAATCACTAGTGGTGATTTCTCATACAGTATCACGCTTAAGAAGATACTGTCAAGGTGGCAAGCGCGGCGATGGTGCAAGCAGCCACGGGCCAGAAGTTGCTAAGTTCGCCGCAGGCAGGGCACGGAGGCCTCGGATCCAGGGTGTATCACTGCTTGACCCTGGTGGATCTGAGGCTGAGACACTTCCCCCACCCCCCACTCAACCACCAGCAGCAGGGAAGCAGCGACCTGCGAGACTGTTTCAGGCGGTATAAACAAAGTCCATGGGCTGGGACCTAGAAACGAGGTGGGCGTGGGGCATAGAACTCAGCCTACCTTGGCTACATCCTCAGCACAGGGAGATCAGACCCAAGGGAGTGATTTGCAATCCTCGGTTGAGAAGCGACTGGGGCGACACCATTTTTCTCCCCACAATCACCAAGGCGGGGCCTCTGGGAGTGGCCAGTGGGATACATTGGATGCCAGACCTGCTTACACCAAACCACACCCATACCCACCAGAGAGCTGTTTTGTTGTTGTTGTTGCTGTTGTTGTTTTTACCTGAGCCTGGGTTTATTTGTTTAGTGGTTTTGTCTCTGCGTTTGTGTACCTTTGTTCTCTATATGGTTGTCTGTTTTCTTTTTCTAGGGTTACCTCAAGAAACAAGCCAAAGTTCATATGTTAGAGAGTCCCAAACAACCCTATGAGTAGGGAAACAAAATAACAAAACCCGGAACAAGAGAAACCAAGAGACACCATTCAAAGACACTTCCTGAATGGACAGGCCCTGGACCGTCAAAGAGCCTTCTTAAATACAGCAGAATTCGCAGGAGCAGGGTGTACAACAAGCTTTTAAAATTAACAAGAGATAGAGATGTGCGGGATCCCCAGGCTGGGAGGTGTGCGCGTCGGTAAACGATCTGTCACCTTATGGTCCGCCACGCCGAGGGAGGGGGCAAGATGGCGGAGAAGTAAGGAGCTCCGTACTTGCACTCGCGCCCATACATCACATGGAAAAGATCTGAAGCCATTGGAAACCTTACAAAACCTGAGAGATTGGGAGAAAAAGGACGGAAAATCCACTGAGAAAGCCTTCCAACGTGAGTGCGAACTGGGAAAGATAAAATCGGGCTGGGATCGGAGACTCCGGGGTCGGAGGCGATCCCCCTCTGTGGGGAGTGAGAAGGGAAAAAGAGAGAGTCCGAAACAGAAAAACCTCTGCTCGGGGCATAGAAAGACCATACTTACCAAATAACCTGCACGCCAGGTCCCCTCGCGCCAACTGGTCCCGGGGGGGGTGAGTGCACAGACTGCTTCTTTGCGCTTGCTCCTGGCGAGCTGGACATCAGAGGAGCAGCGCGCCTGCCACCATTGTCCTCCCGGGCCACGCGCGCGGGCACCGGGCGTCCGCGCTCCTGGCTGGCTGGAACTCTAGAGGGAAGGCAAAGAGCTAAAAACTGGGAAATTTGCCTGTGAGTTCATGTTTCGGGTGACAAGGCATAGAGGGACCTGGTTTTCCTCACTCCAGCGGGCTCGGGCTCAGCGCACCCGGCAGGCAAGTGCCCGCACATGCTCACCAGCCCAATCCAGAGAAGGAAGTAGCAATTCTGACTCCACCCCCAGAGCAAGGAAGGACACATGGAATTGCCCCGAGGGGATTGCCTGAGAAGTTTTGTCTGAGGCCATTTCAGCGGGGCGCACGGACTGGGATTTAGAGACTGGGACTGACCTGAGTTGAAGAGTGCAACCAACTTTGGCTGCGCCCCCGGTATGGGGAGTTTACACGCCCAAAAAAGCGAGGTGCAGCGCTTGGTTCAAGAAAGGACTGGAGCACCATCACTCTCCTCCCCGCAACCACCAAGGCAGAACTCCTGCCTGAGGCATTGGATAACGTCACGCCCATCCCTGCTTGAAAGCCTCCCTCCTCCCTTTTTTTCTCTTTTTTGTCTTCTTCTTTCTCTTTTCTCTCTTATTTCCCCAAAACACTGACCTGATTAACTCTGGCCACCAGCTTGCCTAAACAATCACAATGAGTCCATTCTGTAGATGTAAATTCTACACCTACCAACATTTTCATCTCTTTCTCGCAAGAGTAATTAAACTATATAGTTTCCCTGGATAATACCAGCATCCTTCTCTCACCTATCCAACCAATTTCTACCCTTTCCCTCTTTGAAAAAAAGCTTCTTCTCCCTTCTGCCTGTTCATTCTATTTCCAATTTTGCCTCATCCCNAGATGGCCAAGAGACACATGAAACGATGCTCAGCATCCCTCCTCATCAGGGAAATAAAAATCAGAACTACTCTTAGATACCACCTCATACCGTTCAGAGTGGTCAGAATGAGCAAATTAGAGGACTTTCGATGCTGGCGAGGATGTGGAGAAATGGGCACCCTCCTACACTGTNGTATAGGAGGATTAGGAGGAACTTAAAAGAGGACTATGGGGGAGAAGGGGAAAAATAGTGCGGAGAGGGAGGGAGGCAAACCATGTTAGACTATTGAATGCCGAGAACAAACTGAGGGCAGATGAGGGGAGTGCCGAAGAGGAGTAATGGGAATGGAGGAGGGAACTTGTGGAGATGGGCACTGGGCGTTATCTGGAAACCAACTTGACAATAAACTATAAAAAAAATATATAGATTTTATATTTAAAAATAGGAAATATTGTCAAGGAAAATTTATGTGGAAAGATGGGGGAAGGAACTGAGAGTAACCATACATGGAAATCAACAGAATTTTCCATCCAAACAAGAACAGAAAGATCCTCCACCTCCAAATTATCTTTTGTATGCCCATGTGATGTCTATTTCTGGGAAGCAAGCTTCAGCCTCCACACAATATAAATTAGGAAATTAGAAAAAAACAAATAAAACTTTTTTTTTCTCACTGAAAAGCAGCAAGATAATATTGTCCTAGGCTAACTTGTAGTCTTTACATCTCCTTCTCCCCTTACATCAAAGAGAGGGAGACAGAGGATCCAAAGTGCGACCCATGTTTACAGAAGACAGCCTGATGCAGGACTCAAACTCACAAACCATGAGATCTCTCTTGTGAAAGAGAACAACATCAAAGGAAATGTTGTATGATTCTTTAGCCTCAGCCTTGTAAATGATGTGTTAACTCAAATCAGAGCCAAGAGGACACTGAAATCATCATGAAAGGAAAGGTTCTATTTCCATGGAAGTGCTCATGGAGGCTGACCCTCTGTAATGTGTTTGGGTTAATTGAGGGTTTTTTTAAATCTATTTTTCTCCCCAAATCAATCTAATATGCAGGCTGTATTGGTAATTTTCCTGACTCCCATTATGTAGAAAAATATATACAAACAGACTTATTTATTCCATAGTGCAATCAGTTCTCATGCTGATAAAATCCTACTTCAATAAACTTGATAAAACAGATTTTTTTTCTTAATGCCGTATTTCATTGTACTAAGTAATGTACTAGAAATCACATTCCCAGACCTCAAGCACTGGAATAAAATAGATTGTATGTCCAGTCTGTCTACATCTACCCCCCACCCCCCAATCAATATATGTAATATCAAGGAAATGACCAGTAAATTAGCAAGTAAAACTAAGTACTCTGAATGTAGACAGGAAAAGGGGAAAATGCCCTAAACATGGAGACATTCATTCTCAAAAATGTTATGTTGTTTGAATCATTCATCTCTTTATATCCTCCACAAAACTCTATTCTTGACCCTATCTCATTGATCTGAGTATGAAGTTAAGGGCATATATTTACATGATCTTGTTCTCTTTTAGTGAGTAGTTTGGTGGTTAAAATTCGTTTTCCTAGTTGGGTGGTTGGGAAGTTGGAAATGGATAGAATAGATAAAATCAAAAAGTAATGTCTTTGTAAATGTTATCTAAACAAAACACAATAACTGGGAAGGGCTTTGTTTCCATTCCTTACTCTTCTCAGTGTTTTCATTATTTGTGCATATTTCTTTGTTTCTTATTTATACTTTAGTTTCTTCCAGCAAGGAATTTCAGGATCTTATGATAAAGGACATGTACAATTAGAGGGGTTAAAGGGAAGTTAAATGGCCATATCAAAGAACTTGAGTGGAATGGGATACAATTATTCTCGATATCTAAGCGAATATAATTTGAGTGTTCCTGGATATGAAGACAAAGGGAAAATTGAATAGTTGTACAGTTGTACCATTGCCCAATAAATGAAAACATAACACTTTTTCAGGCAACAAATAATAAGCAGGCAGAGACTACACCCATCTTGTGAATAGCCTAGCATTCACAAGGCTTAGGATATGGCAGAACTTAGTAAGTATTTATTGTATGAATGAATAAAGGTTTTTTATGTCTATTTATTTTTGAGAGAGGGATAGAGCATGAGCAGGGGAGGAACAGAAAGAGAGGGAGACAGAGGATCCAAAGTGTGCTCCATACTGACAGCGGACAGCCCAATGCGGGACTCAAACTCACAAACCATGAGATCATGACCTGAGCCAAAGTCAATGCTCAACCGACGGAGCCACACAGGCACCCTGTATGAATAAAGTTTTAATGGGTAGGAACTATCACTCAACTTACTTTCTATTCCAAGCACTCATCAGTGAGCCATACAGTAGATACTCAATGGCTGTCTGTGGAATGGATGCATGAAAGAGAGAAAAGATTTCCTGACACTAATCTGTAAAAAGAATTTAGCAGATACATATGTATATGACAGGGAAAACATTAAAGACTCAAGACTTTGGTAGTAGTAGTTTTTTTTAAGTTTATTTATTTAATTAGAGAGAGACAGAGACAGAGAGACAGAGACAGAGAGAGACAGAGAGACACAGAGAGAACAAGTGGGGTAGGGGCAGACAGAAAGGGAGAGAGAATTCCAAGCAGGCTCAGCGCTGTGAGCACAAATCCTGACTCTGGGCTCCTCCCATGAGCCAATGAGATCATGACCTGAGCCAAAATCAAGAGTCATTTGCTCAAGCAACTGAGCTGCCCAGTAGTAGTTTTATGGAATGTATTGTCATGCTTCTCATTTGGTCCTTTCTCATGTTATTCTTCAGTGAAAATCAAGTCAAAACATAATATGAACACCATAATTTTCTTATTGTTAATCCAAAGGACACTCTTCATTTCTTTACTCATCTGCCTTTCTGCCGGCATTTCATATTAGCGACCTCTCTTTCCTGAATGTTATGCTCCACGGCTTCCATAATACTCTTTGCCAAGATTCTCTCTTACCTGTCTAGTCACTTTTTGCCACTCTCCTTTGAAGTTCCTTTCCCTCTGCCTACTTGAATCGTGGTGTTTCTCAGGATTTTGTCCCTATCTCTATTCCTCTTCAAAGTCTTTCTTTGGATGATTTTATCCATTCCCATGGGTTTATCTACCAGCTCTATTGTTTGATTCCTTTGTCCCCAATCCAGATTCCCCCCTCCAAGATCCAAATGAGCATATATAACTGCTTAGTGGACATTCTCTACTGGAAGTTCCACATGCATCTCAAGTTCAATATATCCAAAACTGAACTGGTTATCAAGCAGTCACCTAGCTTTCCATGACCCTCCATCTCCCTCACACACCGTATCTAAATAACTAAATCTTGCATACTTTACCTCTTAATTTTTCATGAATCTGTATTTTTGAGTTCCCCGCCTTTATCTCTTGCTTAGAATTCTGCAATAACTTCCTAACTGAACTTTCTATCCTCATTATTGTGCCTCTCCAATCTATTCCATGAACTGTAGCTACAGTAATCTTTCCAAAATTTAAATTTCTTTTCATCTGACCAAAGTTTACTTTTTCATCAGTTTTCAACTTGTATGTGACCTCTTCTAAAAGGCTCCCTTGCTTCCAAATGCTGTGTTAGATAGCACTGTTATATGTTCTTGCAGTGCCCTCTGCTCTTTCCATCTCCATTATATTGCTTATCACATTACAATTATTTATTTGTTATTTCCTTTAGTTTTAAGGTCTGTGAAAGCAAGAAATCTCTGTTTTGAATTGTTTTATACTTATTCCCTCTCAGTGTTCTTGTAAAATGGTAGGCACTCAATAATATTAAATGAAAGCATACATCTGTCTAATAACTCGATTTTATTTGGAGAATAGTTTACAAGTACTTCTCTTAATTATTATTTGCCTCAATCTAGCTCAATTATAATATCAGTTATTATTTATTGGGACTCTATTATGTACCAGAAACTGTGCTATGTACTTTACATGGATCTCCTCATTTGATCCTCACAGTAGCCCTACAAAGTAACTTCATTTTACACATGAAGAAACTGGAGTTTAGAAAGGTCAAATGTCTTGTTCAAGGCCACTCAGGTTTTCTTTCTTTCTTTCTTTCCTTCCTTCTTTCTTTCTTTCTTTCTTTCTTCCTTCCTTCCTTCCTTCCTTCTTAACTTCCTTCCTTTGCCAAGAATTCACTGGGATTCAGATCCAGATTTATCTAATTCCAGAAACCATACCCTCAGTTTGAGTTTGAGTTTAATAAGAACTGTCTGGAGGGTAGGTACTCTGACAAAAGCCCTTTAACTACCTGAGAAGGAAGAGACAAAGATAACTAAGAACCTACTCTTCACTCTTAGTTTCTAAAAGTCCTACCCACCTTAACATTGACAAAGAGGCAAGTCCAGGAGTGCTTGCTAGCAGAGTGCCCGTTCTCCTTAGAAAGTATCTTTGGACTGTTTGCCTACGGTTTGCCTTTATAATTCAGGTGCTACTGGCAGCTTCCCTAGGAGTTTCTTTGAAAAGCAACTAAAAGAAGAAGAAAAAAAAAGGAGTAACAGGCAACTTCTCAAAGTAGAAATCATAGTGCTTCCTTCTTTTCCATGTCCTAGCTTCAGCTACACCTTTTGGAATGGTGGTATGGGTTAATCAAAGTTACAAAAGGCCTAAGTACCATGATCCAAGGAAGTCTGAAGCGCCCCTAACCTCTCTAGCATCTCCAGGGAGATAGCTCCTAACACTGCACAAAGTTACCCTTGCAAAGATTTTGACAATTTATTCCTAGTCTATTCCTGTTCTTTTACTCATAGGGAAACTTGGACCAAAAGACGAGAAGAGACTTGCTCAAGGTTGTACAGCTATTTAGTGGCAAGATCAATACTAGAACCCAATTTTCTTTATTCATAGTTTATATAAGCTTATATATCTACCAGATTTGGGTAGTACTAACTTATCTCTGATTATTACAACATCTCTATGAGGTAGATATTATTATATATTTTCATTTTATAAATGAAGAAGCTATAATCCAGAAGACTCAACTAATTTGCCTAAATCCATGTAACTACTAAGTGAAAGTTGAAGTTTGAACTCTTGTGTAATTCCAAGTTCGGTGTTCTTCCCACTAAAGTTTTCTGCTTCTCACCTGCTGATGACTTAACCACTTCACCTGATAAGCAAACAATGGTTTTTCAAGCCAGCTGTCCTGTTCTGGCTGGTTGCTCCCCGCAGAGGGAAAGTGACAGTTTCATTCTGCAACACAGCCTAAACATCCTTTGTACTGAATGCTTCCTTTCGCCAGATCAATAAAAACCAGTTTCCATAAGCTATTGCCTAGACCTTCGGAATGCTTTTGCTAAGGTGAATTTCTCATTATGGAACCTTTCCTTACAGAAGGATTTGATGTAAAGGCAAGCAGTGGCTATAACACATCTTGTAAGTAAAATGCATGCACTATTTATAGTTTATAATACAAATTCCACAGGTTAAAAATAAGATTTTCAGGAGTTCTTAGAAAAAATAGTCATTATTTGTACAAAAAAAAAAAAAAGCTGAGGCAGTGAGTGATCAAGGGAATATTCATGCATTTTTCTTCTTTTGGAGTTCTTTGTTGTTGTACTTATGCAACTAGTATTTTTCTTTGACCACTCAAATGGAAGAAGGAGCATGTTTCCACAATTAAAACTAACTGTCTCGGCATTTGTTTCTCATGAATCACAGACTTGCAGCTATTTTATTTTGTTTTTCCTTAAGGCAAACAATGGACAAACATGAAGCAAACACGAACTATTTATACCGGGGATGGAATTTCAGGAATAGACTTTGAAGAGAGTGAAGGCAAGTATTGCTTTGTACAGGTATTCAACATTTACAAAGCCCTTCATGCATGTCTCATAAATCTGCCTCCAAGGAAAATATAACTAGCTGTGTTTTTAGAAGACAAGCCCTCAATATCCTCTCTACTCTTACCTCTCTGCAGCCATAGCTTCTCAGTGACATTTAGAAACAAACTCCAACTCACTGCAGAACATACATACTCACTGACACTTTGGATTACTTATCAAGGTAGCAGCCCAATCTCTAGCTTCAGGAGCCCAGAAGTGAGAAGTTTCCTGGTCGTCTCCAAGGGCAGAGGGAGGGAAAGTTTACATTTCATAAATGTACATTTATAATGTACATTTCATATATCTTGCAATCTAAATGACAATATACATATGGTAAAAGTATATCATTAACAGTCCTTTCTGCTTGTTTTGCTTTGTATTATTTATTTTTATTTATTTTTAAATTTATATCCAGGTTAGTTAACATATAGTGTGATAGTGGTTTCAGGAGGAGAATTTAATGATTCATCATTTACGTATAACACCCAGTGCTCATCCAAAAAATTGCCCTCCTTAGTATCTACTAATCAACCATTTAGCCCATGCCTCCCCACCCATCACCCCTCCAGCAACCTCAGTTTGTTCTCTGTATTTAAGAGTGCCTTATGATTTGCTTCTCTCTCTGTTTTTATCATATTTTCCTTCCCTACCCCTATATTGATCTGTTTTGTTTCTTAAACTGCACACATGAATGAAATCATATATTTTTCTTTCTCTGACTGACTTCTTTCACTTACCATAATACATTTTAGTTCCATCCACGTTGTTGCAAATGACAAGATTTCATTCATTTGATCACCAGGTAATGATATTTTTCTTTATCCATTCATCAGTTGATGGAAATTTGGTCTCTTTCCATAATTTGGCTACTGTAGATAATGCTGCAACAAACATTGGGGTGCTTGTGCCCCTTCAAATCAGCATTTTGTATCCTTTGGATAAACACGTAGTAGTGCAAATGCAGGGTTGTGGAGTAGTTCTACTTTTAATTTTTTTGAGGAACCTCCATACTGTTCTCCAGAATAGCTTTACCAGTTTGCATTCCCACAAACAGTACAAAAATGTTTCCCTTTCTGTTACCTCTCCAATATCTGTTGTCTCCTGAGTTGTTAATTTTAGCCATTCTGACAAGTATGAGGTAGCATCTCATGGTGGCTTTGATTTATATTTCCTTGATTATGAGTGATGATGTGCGTCTTTTCATGTGTCTGTTAGCCATCTTCTAACAAAGGATGTCTTCTTTGGAAAACTGTCTGTTTATATCTTTTGCCTATTTCTTCATTGGATTATTTGTTTTCTAGGGGTGTTGTATTTGGTACATTCTTTATAGATTTTGGATACTACCCTTTTATCTAACATATCATTTGCAAATATCTTCTCTCATTAAGTAGGCTGACTTTTAGTTTTGTTGATTGTTTCCTAGGTGGTTTAGAAGTTTGTTATCTTGCTGAGGTCTCACTAGTTCATTTTTGCTTTTGTCATCCTTGCCTCCAAAGACATGCCTAGTAAGAAGTTGCTGGGGCCAAGGTCAAACAGGTGATTGCCTGTTTTCTTCCCTGGACTTTTATGGCTTCCTGTCTTACATTTAGGTCTTGCATCCATTTTGAATTTACTTTTGTGTGTGGTGTAAGAAAGTGGTCCAATTTCATTCTTCTTCATGTTGCTGTCTAGTTTTTCCAACACCATTTACTGAAGAGACTATATGTTTTCCATCATATATTCTTTCCTGCTTTGTGGAAGATTAGTTGGCAATACATTTGTGGATCCATTTCTGTGTTCTCCATTCTGTTCCACTAATCTATGTGTCTGTTTTGTGCCAGTACCATTTTGTCAGTTTTGTAATACAGGTTGAAGTCAGAAACTGTAATGCCTCCAGGTTTGGTTTTCTTTTTCAACATTACTTTGGCTATTTGGAATCTTTTCTGGTTCCATACATATTTTATTTTATTTACTTTATTTTTTAATGTTTATTTATTTTTTAGACAGAAAGAGAGAGAGAGAGCACAAGTAGGGAAGGGGCATAAGGAGAGAGAGGAGGAGAAGGAGGGGCAAGATGGCAGAGAAGTAGGGAGCTCCTTACCTGCACTTGCGCCCATGCCTCACACGGAAAAGATCTGAAGCCATAGGAAACCGTACCAAACCCAAGAGATGGGGAGAAAAAGGATGCAGACTCCACTGAGAAAGCCTTCTAAAGTGAGTGCAAACTGGGGAAGATAAAATCGGGCCTGGATCAGAGACTGCAGGGACGGGGCGACCCCCTTCTGCGGGGAGTGAGTGGGGAAAAAGAGAGCCCGAAACAGAAAACCTCCGCTTGGTGGAAAAACCTCCACTCGGGGCGTAGAAAGACCTTGTGCACAAAACACCTGCACACCAGGCCCCCCCATGCTCCAAATCACCCCGGAAGGGCTGCGCTCGCGGTTTGCATCTTTGTGCTGGATAATTGCTAGCTGGGAGAAGCTGTGCGCCTACCGCCATTGCCCTCCTGGTGGGCTTGGACCCCTTGAGGAGCCACGCACAGGCACCAGCATCCGTGCTCCTAGCTGGCTCTAGAGGGAAGGCAAAGAGCTAAAAACTGGCAGATTTGACCACGAGTTCGTGCTTTGGGTGACGAGACACAGAGGGAACTCGATTTCCTCACTCCAGCGGGCTCAGCACACCGGCAGACAAGGCCCCTGCCCCGCCCAGGCAGCGGTTTCTGGCTCCAACCCCAGAGCTAGCCAGGAGGCTTGGAATTGCCCTGAGGGGGTGGCCAGGGGATCGCCTGATGCAATTTCAGCTGGGCGCTTGACCTGGTATTTGGAGGCTGGGACTAGCCTGGGTTAAAAGCACAACAAACTTTGGCTGAGCCCCTGGCCCTGGGAGTTTACACGCCTATAAAAGCGAGGTGGAGCGCCACCACTCTCCTCTCTACAACCGCCAACACAGAACTCCCGCATGACGCATTAGATCACACCACGTCCATCCCTGCTTGAGAGCTGCCCTTCTCCCTTTTCCCTTATTTTTTTTGTTTTTTTTGTTGTTGTTTTTTGGGTTTTTTTTCTTCCTTTTTTTTCCACAGAACACTGACCTGATTACCTCTGGTCACTGGCTTGCTTAAACAATCAAATTTAGTCCATTCTGTAGATGTAAATTCTACACCTCCCGACCTTTTCATCTCTTTCTCTCAGGACTAATTATACTATATAGTTTCTCTGGATAACACCAGCATCCTTCTCCCACCTAACCAACCATACTCCACCCTTTCACTCTTTGAAAAAAGCTTCATATCCCTTCTACCTGTATATTCTATTTCCAATTTTGCCTCATCCCTGCCCTGTCTTCTTTCTCTGGCTCTATGCTCTTCAACCAGCACTGCATACATCCACCTATTTAATTGTAGCTGGGAAATCCGGTTATACGCTATAAACCATTCTTTGTCCATTGGAATTCTTCTTTTTTCCTTTTCTTTTCTTCCTTTTGACTTTTTATGTATTTTTTTATTTTCTATTATTCGCCCTCCCTCCTCTGTCTTTTCTCTTAACTTTATCACTGTCCCTCTCAATTTGCATGTTATTCGGATTTGTCTATGCGTTTGTGTGCCCCTGCTCCCTGTGTGTTTGTCAGTCTGTTTTCCTCTCCAGGGCTACATCAAGAAACAAGCCAAAGTATATATGGTGGAGAGTCCCAAATATCACTACGAGTAGGAAAACAAAATAACCAAGATCTCAACAAGAGAGACCAAGAGATACCATTCAAAAAACACTCTCTGAAAGTATAGGCCCTGGACAGTCAAATAGTCTTCCTGGATACAGCAACACTCACAGGTGCAGAGAGCATAACAGCTCTTTAAAAGTAACAAGAGCCAGAAAACTAACTAAAATGAAGAAACCGAAAAGCTCTCCCGCAAAGAAACTCAAAGAAGAATTGACAACTAATGAACTGCTCAAAACAGATATAAGCAGCATAAATGAACAAGATTTTAGAAAACTAAACACAAAATTAATCGCTGGGCTAGAAAAAAGCATAAGTGACATCAAAGAAACTATGGCTACAGACAAAATGGAGAATATAAATAGGCATGAAGAATTTAAAAAAAGCGATAAATGAGACACATAATAAATTAGAGGNATAGCAGAGAACTTCCCAAACCTGAGAAGTAAACGTTGAAATACGAGAGGCTCAGAGGACACCCTCAGACATAATCTGAATCGACCTTCTGCAAGGCATATCATACTAAAAATGGCAAAATATAAGGACAAAGAGAAAA
>NW_027528203.1:15740-15964 GCF_008692635.1 Crocuta crocuta
GTTATAGCAGAGAACTTCCCAAACCTGAGAAGTAAACGTTGAAATACGAGAGGCTCAGAGGACACCCTCAGACATAATCTGAATCGACCTTCTGCAAGGCATATCATACTAAAAATGGCAAAATATAAGGACAAAGAGAAAAATTTGAAAGCAGCTAGGGAGAAAAGGGCCCTAACATACAAAGGGATACCTATCAGAGTGGTGACAGACCTATCTACTGAAAC
>NW_027528203.1:19786-20385 GCF_008692635.1 Crocuta crocuta
GTTATAGCAGAGAACTTCCCAAACCTGAGAAGTAAACGTTGAAATACGAGAGGCTCAGAGGACACCCTCAGACATAATCTGAATCGACCTTCTGCAAGGCATATCATACTAAAAATGGCAAAATATAAGGACAAAGAGAAAAATTTGAAAGCAGCTAGGGAGAAAAGGGCCCTAACATACAAAGGGATACCTATCAGAGTGGTGACAGACCTATCTACTGAAACGTGGCAGGCCGGAAAGGAATGGCAGGAGATCTTCAATGTGATGAACAGAAAAACTATACAGCCAAGAATCCTCTACCCAGCAAGCCTGTCATTCACAATAGAAGGAGAGATAAAAGCTTTCCAAATGAGCAGAAATTGAGAGAATTTGTCACCACTAAGCCATCCCTACAAGAAATCCTGAGGGGGACGCTCTGAAGAAAAGGTTGCAAGGAACAAAGATACCAGAGAGAGCACCACAAACATGAACTCCACAAAGGACACAAAAACTCTAAACCCAGATATCTCAATAATAACACTGAATGTAAATGGGCTGAATGCTGCAATCAAAAGACATAGGGTAGAAGAATGGATGAAAAAACAAAATCCATCTATATG
>NW_027528203.1:20662-23199 GCF_008692635.1 Crocuta crocuta
TAATTATATCAGACAAACTGGACTTTAAATTAAAGACAACAACAAGAGGTGAAGAAGGGCTTTACATAATAGTTACAGGGTCTATCCATCAGGAAGAACTAACAATCATAAATGTCTATGCACCGAATAGGGGAGAACCTAAATATTTAAAACAATTAATCACAAACATAAACAGGCTTATAGACAAGAATGTGTTAAGAGCAGGGGACTTCAATATTCCGCTTACAGCAATGGATAGTTTCACCAGACAGAAAATCACTAAGGAAATAATGGACTTGAAAGACACATTGGACCAGATGGATCTGACGGATATATTTAGAACTTTACATCCTGAGGCCAGGGAATTTACTTCTCACNTGCAAAGGCAGAACTACGAGGAAAGTACATTGCACTCCAGGCCTATTTCAAGAAACTAGAAAAAACGCAAGTCCAAGACCCAACAGCTCACCTAAAGGGACTAGAGGCAGAGTAACAGGAAAGCCTTAAACCCAGGAGAAGAAGAGAAATAGTAAAAATCCGAGCAGAAATAATCAACATAGAGACCTAAGAAATAATTGAACAGATCCATGAAGCCAAGAGTTGGTTTTTTGAAGAAATAAACAAAATTGACAAACCTCTAGTCAGGCTTCTCAAAAAGAAGAGAGCACCCAANTAAAAAAAAGAGAGAGAGAGGAGACACAGAATCCAAATCAGACTCCAGGCTCTGAGCTGTTAGCATAGATTCCAAGATGGGACTTGAACCTACAAACCATGAGTTAATGATCTGAGTCGAAGTTGGACCCTTAACCAACAGAGCCACCCAGGCGCCCCTGTTCCATATATGTTTTAGAATTCTTTGTTCTAGCTTAAAGAAAAATGCTGCTGTTATTTCGATAGGAATTGCATTGAACATTTAGGTTTCTTTTGGTAGTATAGACATTTTAACAAGATTTGTTTTTCCAATCCATGAGCATGGAATATTTTCCATATTTTTGTGTCTTCTTCAATTTCTTTCATAAGGTTTCTATAGTTTTCAGCACACAGAAGTTTTACTTCTTTGGTTAGTTTTACTCCTAGGTATCTTATGGTTTCTGGTGTAATTTTAAATGGAACTGATTCCTTGATTTCCTTTCTGCTGCTTCATTATTGGTGTATAGAAATACAACAGATTTCTGCACGTTGATTTTATATCTTGCAACTTTGCTGAATTAACATTTCACTTCTAGCAGTTTTTTGGTGGTATTTTGAGTTTTCCAGACACAGTATCATGTCATCTGTGAAAAGTGAAAGCTTGACTTATTCCTTGTCTATTTGGATGCATTGTATTTCTTTTTGTTGTCTGATTGCTGAGGCTAGGACTTCCAGAATTATGTTGAACAACAATGGTGAGAGAGGACATCCCTGTCATGTTCCTGACTTTAGGGAGAAAGCTCTCAGTTTTCTGCCATTGAGAATGATATAGTTCTGGGTCTTTTGTATATGACCTTTATCATGTTGAGGTATATTCTTTCTATCCCAACTTTCTGGAGAGCTTTTATCAAGAAAACGTGCTGTAGTTTGTCAAATTCTTTTTCTGCATCTCTTGAGAGGACCATGAGGTTCTTATCCTTTTTTTATTATTGTGATATATAATGTTGACTGATTTGCAAATATTGAACCACTCCTGCAGCTCATGATTAAATCCCACTTAATCATGGTAAATGACTCTGAATTAATTGTTGGATTCGATTTGCTATTATCTAATTGGCAATTTTTGCATCCATGTTCACTAGGGAAGTTGGTATGTAATTCTCCTTTTAAGTGGGGTCTTTCTCTGGTTTTGGAATCAAGGTAATGCTAGTCTCATAGAATGAGTTTAGAAGTTTTCCTTCCATTTCTATTTTTTTGGACCTGCTTCAAAGGAATAGGTATTAACTCTTCTTTAATTGCTTGGTAGAATTCACCTGGGAAATCATCCAGCCTTGGAGTCTTGTTTGTTGAGAAGTTTTTGATTACTGCTTCAAATTCTTTTCTAGTTATCATATTTAATGCAACCCCCATCGAAATACCACCATAGTTTTTCACAGAGCTAGAAAAAACAATCCTAAAATTTGAGAGGAACCACAAAAGACCCCGAATAGCCAAAGCAATCTTGGAAAAGCAAAGCAAAGCTGGAGGCATTATAATTCCAGAAATCAAGTTATATTACAATATTGTACTGATCAAAACAGCAGGGTACCAGCACTAATACAGACACATATCTTTCTTGTAAAAAATATTCCAAAGAGTGAATTTAATTCATTTGAACTTCCTCCATTTATTTATGTGTTCTAAAGTCCATGTCTAAAGTATCCCCAGTGCACTCCTCCTCTTTCAGGGATCAGTACCAACAACCCTCCCCATACTACAGTGGATTGCTGACATTTGTCTGATAAAATGCATTCTCCTTAATTAAGCATTTTGAGATCCGATAGTCATGGCAATCATACAGTCAGATTTTCTAAGACAGACCCAATTTCAAATACTGTTTCCTATATAATATATCCTTATAAATTATTAAAAATGTCTGGCAATTACTA
>NW_027528203.1:23243-23818 GCF_008692635.1 Crocuta crocuta
GTCTGGCAATTACTATACTTTGCCTTCCAAAATATATCTCTTACCTCCCCCACTCATACCCAAAAACAGCATAAAAGTAATTTGGCAAGCCATAGGACCTGATATTTATTCAGAAGTTGTGATCACTTTATTTGCAGTTCTCTGCAATACGTACAATATGATACCTTCCCACTCATTCATTATTTTACACAAGCATTTATAGATCTCCCACTGTTTGCCAGGTAAGTGGTGCTGAAGAAGTAAATATGTTACAAAATAAAACACATATAGAAGTAGACAAATTATTTTTAAATGTTTCTTTATTTATTTGAGACAGAGAGAGAGAGAGAGAGAGAGAGAGAGGAGAGAAACTCAAGTAGAAGAGGAGTAGACAGAGAGGGAGACATAGAATCTGAAACAGGCTCCAGGCTATGAACTGTCAGCACAGAACCTGACATGGGGCTTGAACCCAAGAACTGTGCAATCATGATCTGATCTGAAGTTGGATGCTTAACCAACTGAGCCACACAGCTGCCCCAGAAGTAGACAAATTATAATATGATGTGGTAGATAGGAAAATAGTTACATACCATGTG
>NW_027528203.1:23827-27631 GCF_008692635.1 Crocuta crocuta
TGGATAATGAGGTATTCCATTTTATTATTGACTTTCATTTTGCCAGCTCATATATTTCAGTGTCTCTAGAAAGAAACTAAAAAGAAATTTCCTCATTATAATATACCTACCCACACATCTTTTTTTTTTAGTGGAACTTAACATATCTACCGTTTATGGTCATCAGATGAATGAAATCTCATTCATTGCGATTAGCAACCACCCTTTTCAAATATCATCACTGATTCACAAAACATGAGTTTAAAAAGAAACATAGGAAAAAATAAAATAAAAAGAAACATAAACTATACATATCCACATGTAGCCATACATATGATACGCATATCTCTGAGCATGTGTATACACCACACACACACGCACACACACACAGAAGCACTCACTCACTATTCAACTTTTTTTTTAAAAATTTTAAATGTTTTATTNATTTTAGTTCCATTTGGTTAACATACAGTGTTAGACTAGTTTCAGGCGTACCATACAGTGTGATTCAACAATTCCATACATCACCTAGTGCTCATCAGGAGAAGTGCACTCTTTAATTCCCATCACCTATTTAACCTATTCCCCCTTCCTCTCCCTTCTGGTAAACATCAATTTGTTCTTTATACTGAAGAGTCTGTTTCCTGGTTTACCTCTCTCTCTTTCTTTTTTTCCCATTTGCTCATTTATTTTGTTTCTTAAATTATACATACAATAGATTTCATATGGCACTTGTCTTTTTCTGACTTTCTCTACTTCCATCCATGTTATTACAAATGACAAGATTTCATTTTTGTTTATGGCTGAGTAATATACATATAGGTAAATAGACATATAGACATATATGACATCTTCCTTATCCATTCATCATTCATTGGGCACTTAAGCTGTTTCCATACTTTAGCTATTATAGATAATGCTGCTATAAACATTGGGGTACATGTATTCCTTTAAATTGGTATTTTTTAATTCTTTGGGTAAATATCTACCAAGGCAATGGTTGGATCATGGTGTAGTTTTATTTTTAAGTTTTGTTTTTAATTTTTTAATCTTTATTCATTTTTGAGAGAGAGAGAGAAAGATTGAGACAGAGTGTGAGTGGTGGAGGGGCAGTGAGAAACGGAGACACAGAATCCGAAACAGGCTTCAGTCTCTTAGCTGTCAGCACAGAGCCCAACTCGGGGCTCAAACCCACAAAATGTACGATCATGACCTGAGCCGAAGTCGGACGCTTGACCAACTGAGCCACTCAGGTGCCCCTATTTTTAACATTTTGAGGAACTTTCATATTGTTTTCCAGACTGGTTGCACCAGTTGGCATTCCCACCAATAGTGCAGAAGGGTTTCCCTTATCTATCTCCCAAAACAACACCTGTTGTTTCTTATGTTGTTGATTTTAGCTATTCTGACAAGTGTAAGGTGATATCTCATTGTAGTTTTGATTTGTAGTCCTGATAATCAGTGACATTGAGCATCTTTTCATGTGTCTGTTGGCCATCTGTTTGCCTTCTGTGGAAAAATAGCTTTTTTGTCTTCTGTCCATTTTTAATTGGATTATTTGTTTTTGGGAGTTGAGTTCTTTATATATTTTGGATACGAACCTTTTATCAGATGTCATTTGCAAATACTTTCTCCCATTCCATAAGTTGACTTTTAGTTTCATAAATTGCTTCCTTCCCATGGCAGAAGCTTTTTCATTTTGATGAAGTCCCAATAGTTTATTTTTCCTTTCACTTCCCTTGCATCAGGAGACATATCTAAGAAATTTATGTTTGTGCATGGTGTAAGAAAGTGGTTCAGTTTCATCCTTTTGCAGGTTGCCATCGTTTTCCCAAATATTTGTTGAAAAGACTCTCTTTTGTCCATTGGATATTCTTCCCTTTGTTGAAGATTAATTGACCATATAGTTGTCTGTTTATTACTTTTGCATTTTCTATTCTGTTCTATTGAACTATGTGTCTATTTTGATGATAGTTCTATAATGTTTTTTTTATCACTACAGCTCTGTAATATAACTTGAAGTCCAGAAATGTGATGCTTCCAGCCTTGCTTTTCTTTTTCAAGGCTACTTTGGCTATTTGGCATCTTTTGTGGTTCCGAACAAATTTTAGGATTGTTTGTCCTAGCTCTGTGAAAAATGATGGTGGTATTTTGATAGGGATTTCATTAAATATGTAGATTGCTTTGGGTAGAAGACACATTTTAACAATATTTATTCTTTTGATCCATGATCACAGAATGACCTTCAATGTCTTTCATCAGAGTTTTATAGTTTTTAGAGTACAAGTGTTTCACCTCTTTGGTTAGGTTTATTCCTAGATATTTTATGGGTTTTGGTTCAATTGTAAATGAGATTGATCCCTTAATTTCTGTTGCTTCATTATTGGCTTATAGAAATGCAACAGGTTTCTGTGCATTTTATATCCTGTAATTTTTTCTGAATTCACATATCAATTCTAGCAATTTTTTCTGGGGTCTTTCAGATTTTTCATATAAAGCATCATGTCATCTGTAAATAGTGAAAGTTTTACTTCTTCCTAGCCTATTTGGATGCCTTTTATTTATTTTTGTTGTCTAATTGTTGAGGCTGGGACTTCCAGTACTATGTTAAATAATAATGGTGAAAGTGGACATCCCTGTCATATTCCTGACCTTAGAGGGAAATCTGTCATTTTTTTTCCCCAATAAGTATGAAGTTAGCTTTGGGTTTTTCCTCACTGCTTAGCAAAGGCATACCATTTGTGACAGGCAAAGACAGTGAACAGATCATTGAAAATCTATTTTTTAGGAACAGCTAATCCCCAGCCATGCTCTGCTTTAGAGAGAGGTTTGTCAAGCACTCCACATATGAAGACCTAAAAAAGAAGCCAATAATGGCCCAGAACAAACCAGAGCTGTGGACAGAAATATAACTGCAAGTTTTTTAGCTAGAAACAAGCAAGTGAGTTAACAGTAAAATGAAAAGTCTTCATAAGCAACCAGACACCATCATTTGTTTCACAACTTTCATTTAATTCCTCTTAAGATAAATTTGGGAACAAATTGGGATACATTGGTTCGAAATTAGATAATACTTGGGCAGATTTCAAAAGCAAAGTACCTTCTCCAGTATGCAGAGACAGCCAATATGAAATTCAGAAAAGCCTCTGAAAACACATTCAGCTTTGCTTAAACAAAATAGGATTTTTCTCTCCTTCAAGTCCTGAGTAGTTCACACACAATTCACCTCTGTTAAGGAACAGACAGCTATATATTTTCCATATAAATTCCAAATGGCTACTGCTCATTTGCATCCTTTTCTTCAAATCCAGCCATCCCAGTTCCTCTGAGGTTACCTGCCTAGACGCTAAGAAATGTTTTCTCTATGAATGCATAATTGGTCATTGATGAAGAAATAGGCACTCACTCAGCCTTACCTGAGCTTTGAAGACAGTTTCTNTGAGAAACCAGAACAGACTTCTCCCAGTAAAACTGCAAAGAGAAAACTGTGAGCATTGGCCCCAGATCCTACTAGAAAAAAGGCTACCATTATACTCCATCAGAGTTAAAGCTATGTATGTACCTCCTGGATGGCATCCAATTACATAGCACTTTTCCCTTCCCCTTACTTTTTTTCTTTTTTATTAAAAGCATGTCCTTTCAATGGCTAGACAGTGGTTTCTAATAAAGAAATAGACTGAAAATCAACGAGAGGAATGTGTGTTGAAAGTAGACATCTGAAAAGATTTTTCAGAATCACCAGTAACAAGATACTTCTTTGTAGTCAACTTTATATGTTATGTGACATGCCATACAGATGAAAGCTCCAGTCTAATGTACAACTCC
>NW_027528203.1:27886-31575 GCF_008692635.1 Crocuta crocuta
CCGAAGTGCCAGCAAGTGCCAGAAGGTACAAATTAAATGAGGGAAAACTGGAAAAGGAAAGGTGGAGTTATTTACTTAAGACTTGAATATAGCTTAAGAGTTTTAAGCATGCTCAAGGTTTGTTTTCTCTGAGCTCTTCCTTGCATATGAGGAAAAATGCTTGGGCATCCCCACATTCTACATAAAAATTCCCCTCAAAGGTAAAAACTGTTAAGGTAATTAAAGTAGCCGCTTTAGGAAATTAGGTATGTACTTTGGTATTGTTTTCTAAAAGTAAGACATTTTACTCTTCAGTGTTCAGCTTCTAAAGAAAGTCAGCATGAAGCAGTTGGAAAAGAGGTTGCATTTTAGGGAAAAGAGAAACCTCAATGGATAAATGGAAGGTCAGTAGCATATACAGGAAGGGCCCTAAAGTCATATAGATTTAGTTTCCCATTTCAGATCTACCACTTTCATTTATTCAACATATATTACCTGAGTGTCTACTACATATTAGATACTGTAGTGAAAAAGAATAACATCATTTCTGCCTTCATGGAACATACATCTTATGGAGAGTAATGTAGAGAGACACTGAAAAAATACATTAAAAATAAGAATATCAGGGGCACCTGGGGGGCTCAGTCAGTTAAGTATTAGATTCTTGGTTTCAGCTCAAGTGATGATCTCATGGTTCAGGTTCAAGCCCTGCATTGGGCTTTGTGCTGACAATGTGGAGCCTACTTGGGATTCTCTCTCTCTCCCTCTTTCTTCCCCTCCCGTGCTGCTCATTCTCTCTCTCCCTCTCTTCCTGTCTTGCTCTCTCAAAATAAATAAACTTAAAAATGAAGAGTATCAAAGAGTCCCTTGAAGAAAGTTATAATAGGGTAAAGTGACAACAGTAACCGCATATCTACTGTAGAATGGATGATCAGGAAAAGCCTCTCTGAATAAGTGACATTTGAACCTGAATGATGAGAAGGAGCCAGCCATGTGATGACCTAGTGGAAAACTATTCAAAGCAGAGACAAGATCAAAGGCAAAGGCCCTAAGACAAAAATGAGCCTCACTTATTAAAGGAATGGAAAGACAAATGTACCTGGAATTTGAGTATGAAAAAGAGTAGAAAGAAAGAGGTTGGGCAATAGTTAAGAGCCTGATCTTGGGCAGTCTTACCATGGTTACGTTTCGATTTCATAAAAACCCACTTAATTACTATTAGACTTTGAGCAAGTTGCTTAAATCTGTGTCTTTCTTTCATTTGTAAAAGAGATAATAAAAGCACCTAATAAAAGTAGTTACCTCTTAAGATTGTTGTAAAGATTAAAAGAGAAAACATATGCAAAGCACAGTGACTGATATCTAGTAAGCATTCAACAAATGTTGTTTTTATATAGTAGAACAAGTCTCCCAATAACTTATTGGGGGCTTAGAATCAGACAGGCTGTATGCAAGTCTTGTTTCTACCACTGATTGCTGTATGACTTTGGGACAGTTACTTAAAATCCTTAAGCCTCAGTTTTATCATCTTAAAAATGAGGTTAAGATAAGTCAGGCAGAGAAGGACAAATACCATATGTTTGCACATATAGGAGGATTAGGAGGAACTTAACGAAGGACCACTGGGGAGAAGAAGGGGGGAAATGGTGGGGGAGAGGGAGAGAGGCAAACCATGAGAGACTCTTGAATGCTGAGAACAAACTTGAGGGCTGATGGGGTGGGGGGAAGAAAAGGGAGTGGTGGGTATGGAGGAGGGCACTTGTGGGGATGAGCGCTGGGTGTTATATGGAAACCAACTTGACAATAAACTATTTGTAAAATTTTTTAAATGAGGTTAAGAGATTTTGTGTGGTACTTTCTGACACATAATGAGCATTTGAAATGAATTGTTATTGTTATTATTCAAATTCTTTCTGTTTTCACTTCTAAGTGGGAGTAGGCAGCCATTTTTGTGAAGTAGTTTCAAACAAAAAAACTTGGGATTTCTTATCCCCAAAGCCTCCCTCTTTTTCTCCATAATGGCAGAAGTTCCACCATTAAAATGTGCTTCTTGTGTTTAAGACTCATAGTCCTGGATGGACAAAGCAATACTGACTAAGAACACAGGCTTTAGTGACATACAGAACTGGGATCAAGTCAGAGACTGCCACTTATTAGCTCTACAACTGTTCTTCAGCTTGTTCAGCCTCAGTTTTCTTATCTGTAGAATGTGGCTAATCATAAAACCTCTCTCATGTTATTGTTGTGAAATGCATTTAAAAATTTTAGTACAGTGGGGCGCCTGGGTGGCTTAGTCGGTCAAGCGTCCGACTTTCGCTTAGGTCATGATTTCGCGGTTCGTGGGTTCGAGCCCCGCGTCAGGCTCTGTGCTGACTGCCAGCTCAGAGCCTGGAGCCTATTTCAGAGTCTCCCTCTCTCTCTGACCCTCCCTTGCTCACGCTGTCTCTCTCTCTCTCTCTCTCCTAGAAATAAATGAAAATATTAAAAAAATGCTATTTAAAAATTTTAGTACAGTATCTGGCACTTAGTAAGTACCAACATCTGTACTAGCATTATTAATAAGTACTGTTAGTTCTGACTCAGCATCAATGACTCTGGAGTTCCACCCTTAGAACTATCAGAGACCTCAGAGATGACTGAGAACAACCTGCTTATTTTACTAATAGGGGAATCCAGGCATAGAGGGAGAAAGTTACTTGCTCACGTTCACTCAGTGAGCAGAAAAACTAAGTATGAAAACCAGATTTGGGCTTCCAGCCCAAACCTCTTTATTGCAACAAAGAATTAACATTCATATTTTACTCAGCATGTTTTTCTGAAAGGAATGGTGGAGACAGACAGAAGCAGAGAGAGAGAAAAAGCAAGTGAGCCTATTGCTGTAGGATGAAGCTTGAGGTCATGGCATGATTAGTTTTGCTGACTGGAAATTGACTAGGCTTGCGTCTTCATTAGCCTTTTGAGGTCTCTATGGCTTGGACAAGAACAGAACACCTAAAGGTAGACAGACTAAACACAAAATTTGGGCAGTTCAGGACTTCATAACCCTTTTAAAACAAAGAAATTTGATGTTTTAAAATCAGAATTTTCTTGTACTTGTTTATATGCATTGATAACTATAGCATAAACTTAATTAAAATAATTGTATTTATTTAGAGAGAAACACTCTTCTCTTTTCAATGCTTATGATCTTTAAAGTTTTAATCCAGTCTTGCCATTGGGACTGAGGTTTGGTTTCAGATACGTGTTTTCCTTTATTTTGCTTTTTGTGTAGCACTTATTATCATCTGCCATTATTTTTTAACTTGGTTAATATTTTGGTTTTGGCTATCCCTGCTCTGATTCTAGAACAGAATCTTTAAAACAGCTTTTTTTTAAATGTTTTATTTATTTCTAGGTGAGAGAGAGAGAGACAGCGTGACCAAGGGAGTGTCAGAGAGAGAGGGAGTCACAGACCGAAACATGCTCCAGGCTCTGAGCTGGCAGTCAGCACAGAGCCCGACGCGGGGCTCGAACCCACGAACCGCGAGATCATGACCTAAGCGAAAGTCGGACGCTTAACCGACTAAGCCACCCAGGCGCCCCTCTTTAAAACAGCTTTTTGTCTATTATTGTCACCATCAAACCATCAATACCTAGAAAAGTGTCTGGCACATGAAAGTTGATGTTCAAAAAATTTGTTGAATAATAAATAATGAATTCTGGGTCTCTAG
>NW_027528203.1:31863-37757 GCF_008692635.1 Crocuta crocuta
TAGGAATTCTGCCAAATTGTTTCCTGAATTTCAAACTGCCTTGAACTGGGGCTAGTCCAGAAGTCCCAGGATCTCAACTGAGGAAGGTAACCCATATTTTCAGCCTTGATACCACTTTGAGTGAGGAAGATATCAAACTGAGAGTTTACCCTGGACTAGCAAATGGAAAGAATGAAGGTTCTTTGTAATAAACTCATTATCTGTAAAGTTGGAGCCTCTCCATGATAAGAAGGAAAGCTAGTTTCTATGGCCATACAAGTCACCCCTATTTTAGAGTCTGTCTGTCTTCCATCACTTCCACATTTTAGGCCTCATACTAGCTCTTCTCCTCTATATTCCTGAACTCACTACCTCTCTGAATGTTTGAGAGAAAAGAGCTTCATTCCTGCATACTCAGAGAGGAAAAGGAAGTAAAGCAGTGGTAAATACATAGCTTTTAAAAAGTCTGAATACAGAGGAAATTTTTACTCAGTAGTCTGTGCTTTGTCTCCTTTGTTGAAACAAACTGCTTCATATTTTGAGAAGCATTATACCAAGTCCACCAGAAATAATCAAAGCATATAGGAAATTAGAACATAAGTTTCCAGTCACTGCAGGCAGTTTTGGAAAAGACAGATATCTGGAAAAAGGCAGTGTGTTTTGGACTCAGTAGTACACAGAGTAATATTGAGAGTGGGACAAGAAAGTCGCAGTTGCAGGGGCCTGCCCATGAATTGAAGAATGCTGAGGCTCAAAAAGACAGTCATGCCTCCCTATCCCAACCCTGCTTCAGTCATTTGAATTAACCAGACTCCTTTCCTAAGATGTAAACACCATTGGAAAGAGCAGTGGGTGGAAGGATCAATCATTAACACCTCAGTGTAAATCTATTCAACCTGTCATTGTCTTGACAGAAGGTTATGTATTGTTTATAGTCCAGAAAAAAAGCAATATTTCTGAAGAAGGTGAAGAGAGATGCTGGAAATGATCACAGGAAAGACAGAGTTTCGGAAACCATGGAAAACACAACGTGCAGGGGTTTAGGGGTGGAGACAGAGATGGAAGAAAGTTAATGGAGATATAAAAAACAACCTTTGTCTCCAATTTTTCTAAAGAACTGGCCTAGAAGGTCATGAATGACAAAGTTCCTATAACTTTAAAAATGACCTAGGACTGATCTTGCTGGTCAAGCTGTTAGAAAAGACACTATTCGCTATCATTTCATGGGTGAACTAACACATAATATGGTTTGTAAGAGGCTGACATTGCTTTCTCTGAGAGTTAGAAGGTATGAGGATGATAAATGGGAATTCCCTGTGCTGATATTGATCTGTGAGCTATCCAGCTCCAAAATCATCTCATTGTTGTTAGATGGTCTGTTTGTCCTGACTTTCTCCAGGACTCCTTGTTGTCATAGGGAATTTAATTAAATCTGAGAAGTCAGATTCAGGGGTCAGCTTGGCAAGAATCCCCAAATAAATCAAAGCCAAACTGGATGAATAAGAGAAAGCAGTAGTTAATCTTGCAGCTTGATTCCTGAAAAGTCACCCAGGGGGTTGCCATTTCCATTCTGCATTAGTCTTCAGACAGCCTCAAAAACAAAGTATTAGAACTGATTTGAGATCAAATATACCTTAATAAGATTTTTCTTTTTTTAATTTTTTAATGTTTTTTAAATTTATTTTTGTGAGAGTGAGTGGAGGGACAAAGAGCAAGGGGAACAGAAAATCTGAAGCGGGATCCATGCTGAGAGCAGCAAGCCAGATGAGGGGCTTGAACTCACCAACTGCGAGATCAGAACCTGAGCAGATATCGGACATTGAACCAATTAAGCCACCCAGGCACCCCCTTAATAAGTTTTTTCTTAAAGGTTGGAGAGAAGAAAAAGGAAAAATGGCTCTGGGTGCCTATAAATAAATAAAGGCAATGTTTAATAAATAGTTGACCAATGTATGACTACTAGATAATCCAAACATATTTATTACATTTGGTAAGCACTTGAAATCCAAGTTGTAGTTAAACTGAATTATTGCTTTTGCTTTTAAATATAAAATAAAATCAATTTTATTTGTCTTACATTTTGTTTCACTGTTCATTTGACAAAATTTTTATTAATAGCAAGTTATATTAATGATAAAAAGTAAGATAAATTGAAATATGGAAAATTAAACAAAACTAAATATGGAAATTACACAAAAAGAAACTGATTTGTTGAAATATTTTATGTCAACTTTCTTAACATATCCCATTTATCTTTTTGGTGTCATAATCCTAAAATTTTATAATTTTGAGACCCAAGGGCACAAAGTAACATGTAGTTTATGCTTACAAGTGGGAAAGAAAAAATACTAAGAAAAACAAAAAGATTATTCATACTTTGATTACTAATTTAATCTTACAACATAACCTAACAAGTGAATTTAGCCTAACTTAACCTAATTTCATCAAACTGAACCTAATTCTTATGTATTCTGTATATAATGTTTTCACAAGACAATATAATGCATGATTATTTTTAGTGCTTTAGATCATAGGAAAAAGTAATGCTATTTTTGAAAATTTATTTTCATATTGTTCTATTGTTTTAGCATTTTTTTTTCAGTTTGTTCTAACCCAGGCTCAGATTTAGCCATTTTTATCCTGGTAAGGAAACAGATTTTACAAAAGAAACTAGGCAATTTACTGTATGTCAAGCCTGTTATTGTGTTTGTTTGTTTGTTTGTTTCTTTCTTTCTTTAATATAGACTCATATTAAGTTAGGATTTGCTATTGGAACATCCAAAAATTCTGTTCTGGGCATGGATACAGAATCAGAATGAAGACATGTTCCTCATTCAGTAGGGTTTATAAAGTTGGAGAATGTTACACAAGCAAATGTTAATATCAGAAGGGAAAAAATATCAATTTATAATTAACCAATTGGTATAAAATATTGGATGGTTTCCATTAGTGATAGGGATTCATACATATATGTAACGTTTGATTTAAAGGATTCATGTAAAGGGAAGTGAAGGGGATGGGTGAAATAGGTGATGGGTATTAAGGAATGCACTTGTGATGAGCACTGGGTGATGTATGGAACTGTACACCTAAAACTAATATAGCACTGTATGTTAACTATAATAAAATTAAAATAAAAGGTAAAGGATTCATGTAAGAAAAAAGTTACATTATGCTCGTGTTTTAAACTTAAAATCAGTATTTTTAAATCTATACATCATCAGAAAGAAAAACAAAGGTTAATAAGAGTTTTAAGAATTTGATTATCATTTGGGGCACCTGGGTGACTCAGTCAATAAGTGTCTGACTTCAGCTTAGGTCATGATCTCACGGTTCATGTGTTCGAGCCCTGTGTCTGGCTTTGTACTGACACCTCAGAGCCTGGAGCCTGCTTGAGATTCTGTGTCTCCCTCTCTCTTTACCCCTCCCCCACTCGCACTCTGTTTCTCTCTCTCTCTCTGAAAATAAATAAGCGTTTAAAAAATAAAGAAAGAGAATTTGAGTATCATTTAAATTTTCTATTATTTTTATGGTGTTATTTCTTTTCTTTTAAATCATTTCCTGGCACAAGTTGAGCAACTTACAAGATGTATTCTTCTTGGAAGTTTTACTTTAAAAATCTTAACTTTTAAAATTACCATATCATCCAAATATTTTAAAGATTGATCAATGCACACTTTAAGAATATTTCTATTGTTTTTCAATGTTTTACTTTGTGTGTGTGTGTAGAATGTAGATGAGGGAATATATTTTCATTCTTTCTGAAATGGGCACAAATGTAGCACATTTCAAACTAGACTGTGCTCAAAAGCTCTATTTACATGTCTTAATATGCTTAAATCTACATTTCATCCAATAAATAATAAAAGGTTTTAAAGATTATTTTGTTTCTTTTCTTGGTTAACCAAATCACAAAAAATGTTTTCTCTTATTTTGTATATTTGTAAATATTTATTTTAATGCTCCTAAANGTACTCCAAAACTTCATACAAATGATATGATATCTTTAAATTTACACAGCCTCCAGAAATAAATACAATATAAATGCAAGTGTTAGGAATTATTTTCTAGCGTTCTGTTGTTTGTTTGTAGTTTTTCTGAGTTGTATTGCATGAGTTGTATTTGCATGGAAGTGGTTTATGTATTTCTTTTCAGTATGCTCCTGATCTAACCACAAACTCAGCAGCAATCTGGCCACATTGTGCTCCAAAATTTAATATGAAAGATTAAGTTATTTAAAGTTACAGATCTCTACTCCCCCCAAAAAATTGTTACTGAAAATTTTAAGACAGATTTTAAAATGTGCTTTAAGGTTTTATTTTGTCGTTAATTTTTTCAATTTGTTCCTGACCTGACCTTGGCCTCATTGTGCNGGAATTGGTTTATGTATTTCTTTTCAGTATGCTCCTGATCTAACCACAAACTCAGCAGCAATCTGGCCACATTGTGCTCCAAAATTTAATATGAAAGATTAAGTTATTTAAAGTTACAGATCTCTACTCCCCCCAAAAAATTGTTACTGAAAATTTTAAGACAGATTTTAAAATGTGCTTTAAGGTTTTATTTTGTCGTTAATTTTTTCAATTTGTTCCTGACCTGACCTTGGCCTCATTGTGCTCCAAAATATCATATGAAGAATATTATGCAGAATAATTCTCTCAAAATAAAGATAATTGGAAATTCTAAGAAAAAAATGTTGGTGTTGCTAGTTTTTTTAATGAACATTTGCTCTTTTATGTGATTTTATATTTTGTGCTTATTTTGAGCACATATTTACCAGCTTTCTGGATTTGAAGTTTCATATGAACATTTTAATGTAGTGTAAAAAAAGGAAAATTTTAAAAAACTGACACTGCTGGTGACCACAATTGTGTAAATCCTATTAATTTTGTTTCTTTCCATCCATATTCATGCAAACACAGTTTATGTTTCTGTTTTCAAAACATATGCAATAAAATTTGCCAGCTCTTTTAAATTGGATACTTTCTTATTAATAATATTAGGCTAAAATATGTTCTTATGCTAAAACATGCTCTATAACAATACAAAAAATAAGGAAAAAAGAAGACTAATGTGTATCAGTAGTAACACAGAAGTTTTTTTTTTTTAATAATCCCTGAATTTATTCTATATTTATAGGCCCAACCTAATTAAGCAATATGGCCAGAGTTAAAATATCTTTAAAAATTTTTAGAGATAATCTTCATATCACTAAAGTCGAGGCCACTGGCCACTTATATAATCCAATACAATAGAATTATAACTCAGCAGAAGAGTTTGGCACTCTCTTTTGGTTGTTGTAATTAGACATGACCTATAATTATTGAACAAAACAGCATATGCACAATAAACATTCAAATAAATGTATCTGACTGTATTCAGTACATTAATCTATTTTCAGTATCACTAGTTTCAAATTATTTCTCTTATTCATAGCATAGGAAAAATCCTAGGAAAAACCATATCTGGACCTAAAGACAGTTCTCATTACCTAAAAGGTGGACTCTAGCATTAATTCACCACCATTATGTGTTGTTTGCTCACTAACTTCCTCTTGAATAGCTGGAAGGGAAGGCTTTGTGGTGAGAGGTATTTCAGTCTTAAACAGAGACTCCATCTTGATATGGGTATTGATGTAGAAGGACTTCTGAAAAGATTCAAGGGTGAAGTAATAGATAAAAGGGTCAAAGCAACAGTTCAGAGTTGCAAGACACAAGGTGATTGGGTACATAATCTTTGCAAATCTTTCCAACAAGCAATTGGTAATGGCTTGGGAGCGCACTAGGGCATACAGGAAGAGGACAGAGTTATACGGTACGAAGCATACCACAAAGACTGCCATATGCACTGTGATCATCTTCAGTACTTTTTTCTTATTGGCCCCAATTTGAGACAGTGTAGCAGGCTTGCGGAGG
>NW_027528203.1:38105-39066 GCF_008692635.1 Crocuta crocuta
GAAGGGGATGGGTGAAATAGGTGATGGGTATTAAGGAATGCACTTGTGATGAGCACTGGGTGATGTATGGAACTGTACACCTAAAACTAATATAGCACTGTATGTTAACTATAATAAAATTAAAATAAAAGGTAAAGGATTCATGTAAGAAAAAAGTTACATTATGCTCGTGTTTTAAACTTAAAATCAGTATTTTTAAATCTATACATCATCAGAAAGAAAAACAAAGGTTAATAAGAGTTTTAAGAATTTGATTATCATTTGGGGCACCTGGGTGACTCAGTCAATAAGTGTCTGACTTCAGCTTAGGTCATGATCTCACGGTTCATGTGTTCGAGCCCTGTGTCTGGCTTTGTACTGACACCTCAGAGCCTGGAGCCTGCTTGAGATTCTGTGTCTCCCTCTCTCTTTACCCCTCCCCCACTCGCACTCTGTTTCTCTCTCTCTCTCTGAAAATAAATAAGCGTTTAAAAAATAAAGAAAGAGAATTTGAGTATCATTTAAATTTTCTATTATTTTTATGGTGTTATTTCTTTTCTTTTAAATCATTTCCTGGCACAAGTTGAGCAACTTACAAGATGTATTCTTCTTGGAAGTTTTACTTTAAAAATCTTAACTTTTAAAATTACCATATCATCCAAATATTTTAAAGATTGATCAATGCACACTTTAAGAATATTTCTATTGTTTTTCAATGTTTTACTTTGTGTGTGTGTGTAGAATGTAGATGAGGGAATATATTTTCATTCTTTCTGAAATGGGCACAAATGTAGCACATTTCAAACTAGACTGTGCTCAAAAGCTCTATTTACATGTCTTAATATGCTTAAATCTACATTTCATCCAATAAATAATAAAAGGTTTTAAAGATTATTTTGTTTCTTTTCTTGGTTAACCAAATCACAAAAAATGTTTTCTCTTATTTTGTATATTTGTAAATATTTATTTTAATGCTCCTAAA
>NW_027528203.1:39086-52015 GCF_008692635.1 Crocuta crocuta
TAAACTAGCACCAGTTTAGCAGTTTCCTAACTGCATTTTGATCCAAAACATCATATGAAAATCATGGTATTTTGCAAGTTTTACAAATGCTCAAGAAAATGCAACTTTAAAATTTTTGCGTGTTTTGTTTTGTAGGTGGTTGTTTTATGGGGTTCCCCCACCCCTGATATGGTTCTGACCAGGGCACAAATTTAGCAGAATTCTACCTGTACTGTACTCCAAAACTTCATACAAATGATATGATATCTTTAAATTTACACAGCCTCCAGAAATAAATACAATATAAATGCAAGTGTTAGGAATTATTTTCTAGCGTTCTGTTGTTTGTTTGTAGTTTTTCTGAGTTGTATTGCATGAGTTGTATTTGCATGGAAGTGGTTTATGTATTTCTTTTCAGTATGCTCCTGATCTAACCACAAACTCAGCAGCAATCTGGCCACATTGTGCTCCAAAATTTAATATGAAAGATTAAGTTATTTAAAGTTACAGATCTCTACTCCCCCCAAAAAATTGTTACTGAAAATTTTAAGACAGATTTTAAAATGTGCTTTAAGGTTTTATTTTGTCGTTAATTTTTTCAATTTGTTCCTGACCTGACCTTGGCCTCATTGTGCTCCAAAATATCATATGAAGAATATTATGCAGAATAATTCTCTCAAAATAAAGATAATTGGAAATTCTAAGAAAAAAATGTTGGTGTTGCTAGTTTTTTTAATGAACATTTGCTCTTTTATGTGATTTTATATTTTGTGCTTATTTTGAGCACATATTTACCAGCTTTCTGGATTTGAAGTTTCATATGAACATTTTAATGTAGTGTAAAAAAAGGAAAATTTTAAAAAACTGACACTGCTGGTGACCACAATTGTGTAAATCCTATTAATTTTGTTTCTTTCCATCCATATTCATGCAAACACAGTTTATGTTTCTGTTTTCAAAACATATGCAATAAAATTTGCCAGCTCTTTTAAATTGGATACTTTCTTATTAATAATATTAGGCTAAAATATGTTCTTATGCTAAAACATGCTCTATAACAATACAAAAAATAAGGAAAAAAGAAGACTAATGTGTATCAGTAGTAACACAGAAGTTTTTTTTTTTTAATAATCCCTGAATTTATTCTATATTTATAGGCCCAACCTAATTAAGCAATATGGCCAGAGTTAAAATATCTTTAAAAATTTTTAGAGATAATCTTCATATCACTAAAGTCGAGGCCACTGGCCACTTATATAATCCAATACAATAGAATTATAACTCAGCAGAAGAGTTTGGCACTCTCTTTTGGTTGTTGTAATTAGACATGACCTATAATTATTGAACAAAACAGCATATGCACAATAAACATTCAAATAAATGTATCTGACTGTATTCAGTACATTAATCTATTTTCAGTATCACTAGTTTCAAATTATTTCTCTTATTCATAGCATAGGAAAAATCCTAGGAAAAACCATATCTGGACCTAAAGACAGTTCTCATTACCTAAAAGGTGGACTCTAGCATTAATTCACCACCATTATGTGTTGTTTGCTCACTAACTTCCTCTTGAATAGCTGGAAGGGAAGGCTTTGTGGTGAGAGGTATTTCAGTCTTAAACAGAGACTCCATCTTGATATGGGTATTGATGTAGAAGGACTTCTGAAAAGATTCAAGGGTGAAGTAATAGATAAAAGGGTCAAAGCAACAGTTCAGAGTTGCAAGACACAAGGTGATTGGGTACATAATCTTTGCAAATCTTTCCAACAAGCAATTGGTAATGGCTTGGGAGCGCACTAGGGCATACAGGAAGAGGACAGAGTTATACGGTACGAAGCATACCACAAAGACTGCCATATGCACTGTGATCATCTTCAGTACTTTTTTCTTATTGGCCCCAATTTGAGACAGTGTAGCAGGCTTGCGGAGGGTTCTTAGCACCACAGAAGAGCAAGAGACATTCAGTATCAGAGGAATGATGAAACCAACAACTTCAATAAATATGGTGATCTTGGACAGATAAGTCTTCCAGATACGTTTGGAGAAGCCCTCAAAACAGGTGGTGGTTGCATTGTTGATGTTAGTGGTAGAGAACAAAGAGGCTGAAATACCACCACTGAGGATTAGGATCCAGACTCCAGCACACACAATGGCAGAATTCCTCCTTGTCCTAATGGTACGAGATCGGAAGGGATAGACAATGGCCAGGAAACGATCCACGCTAATACAGGTGAGGAAGAGCATGCTCCCATAGATGTTGGTGAGGAATGCAGTCCCAGAAATCTTGCAAAGGGTGTCACCAAAAGGCCAGTGACGGTTGAAATTGTAAAATATTTTGAAAGGTAGAGTGCAGACAAAGAGCAAATCAGAAAGGGCCAAATTGGTGATGAAAATAGCAGTCTCACTTCTCATTTTCATGCGGAAGCAGAAGACAAACAGAGAGGCACTGTTGGTTATCAGACCCAGGATGAATACAACACTGTAGACAGCACCATTCAGATTATACTTGAAGGAATCGTCAACAATGCAAGTATTATTGGCAGTAGCATTGCCCAACCTGGGTCTGAAGCTTGAATTTAAATCTTGAAATTGAAAGTCAATGAATCTTCTGTCACCCATGGATTTTTTTTTTTTTTTCAGAAGGCCTGCTGGCTGCAGGGTTCACCACTTTGAAACTAGAGACTGGTAAGAAATATTTTCCTCCTATGGGAGACAAGATGGAATGAATAATCAAATCTGCCTTCCATTCATTTCTATGGAATCAAAGATATTCTGTCCACTCAGACTGGAAACAATATGCACATTCAATTGGGTTTGACAAATACCTTTTGAGCATCTACCATATGTTAAAAGGTACTACAGGAGTATGTTGCAGAAGTGGGAGAGATCACACTCAATATAATAAATGTAGTACTGTATGTAGATTGCAATGAACAGAAATAAGATATTGGTTACTTGAAAGCCCAAGCAGGGATCGGAGGTTGAGGTGGGGAAACGAACCTCTAATAGTTAAAACTAAGAATTTGACATTTGTATGGAATTTTTTGACTTTCCAAAATGTGTTTTATTTGATTCCCACAAGAACGCCATAAGGTAGGAAGATAGGAATTTATCACCATATTACAAAAGCAGAAACTGAGGCTTATGTAATTTAGAATTATGATGTCATAATTAGAAGAATGTGTAAATGATATCATCAGAACCAGAATTCACCTTTTTTATTCCTAACCAAAGTATTGTTAAGCTAATCTAAATTATTTTGTCTCTTTTCCAATATTAGTAAACTTTATTGTCTAAGTATTAGTTCTATTGCACAAGATTACAGGTTGATATGGGACCTCCAGGACATGCTCTTAAAGAAGTTTTAACTAAACTTATTTTTTAGTATTTATTTATTTGAGAGAGAGATCAGGGTAGAGGCAGAGAGAGAGAGAATCCCAAGCAGGCTCCGCACTGTAAGTACAAAGCCAGATGCGATCCCACAAACCATGAGATAATGACCTGAGTCAAAATCAAGAGCCGGACTCTCAACTGACTGAGCCACCCAGGTGCCCCTATAACTAATCAATTGAATTAAATCATTGATTCATCTTTTTCTTCTACAACATGAATTCAGAGATACTCAGTTAATTAAAGCTTCTGGTGAAAAGATTTTTCACTGTATCACATTGTCTTTCTAGAGCAATAACTTAAATAATAATCTCAGAGTTTTCTTCTTGAAGATTGTAGCCCCTTTTCCATGTTTCTTTCATGCTAAATGTTTAGCCTAGGATTTATTTCTTCTTATCCCCTTCCCACTGCCCATTCCTTCAGTTACTTTCATGCTGTCAGCTCTTAATATGGCCATAATCAATGCAACCTTTTCTGAAAGGTAGATTTGATATAAATGCCCATTCCTCTGCCACACTGTAAACTTCTCATCTGGTCAGTAACATAGCCTTTGCTTGCTACTGATTATACATATGGCAGTCATTAACTAATAATTTTTGAGTATCTGGGCCAACGTTGTTCAAAGGTGCATATAGAAGTCTTTCTAAGTTTCTAGGTAAACAGCTGTCATTTGATAGGAACTGTCGTTTAATTTCTCTATAATACACAATGGACAAGTAATTCTTTTCAATGAAGAGGGCATACAATAAAAGTGGTCTTTGCCCCCTTACATGTTCAGTAATGGATTTTCACATGATTACATTTTAAAATGTGAAAGGCATTTCTCTGAAGTGATTCTTCCTTACATTACTCTTTCCTTCTAACTCCCAAGGAATGGGTTAAAGGGCCATTTTATATAACAGAGGATGGAATGGAGGGAGAAATCTTCCAAAGATACAGAAGTATTAAGTTACTTCAACTAGTGTTTGGACTGAGAAAAAACTGATTTGAGAAAAAAAATTCACTCACTGCAGTGACTAGAGGAAGAGATGACCTTGGAGAGATGACTCATGGGATATGAATCAAAGAGCTGTCATTTTTAATACTTAAGGTTCTCAAGGTAAGATTGGAAACTTGCTATTCCTCAATTCTCATTCAAAAAGTCTTTATGGAGTGCCCCCGACTCCGAGCCTAACACTGATCTAAGATCATATTCTTTCTTGGTCATTTAATCTCACAAGCCCAGTTCAACTTTTGCCACAACCAACCTTGATATGTAAAAGCAAAGTATAGTAGGAACCTTGACCAAGTGAGGTCCAGAATGGGAAAAAACAAACAGTAGACAAATATAAATAGGCTAGGAGAGCAAAAGAAGAAATAGGAAGGAAAGTAGCAAAGAAAACAAGAATTGAACGAATAAGAAAAGATAAAAGAAAAAGGACCTTGCTGGGGAGAGGTCAGTGCTGCCATCTAATTTGTATTTAGGGCCTTGGGAGGTATTTCTGGCTCACAATTACTCAAATATCATCCTCTATACTACTTTGCCTCATCTAACTCCTTCCAAGTTTCTCAGATAAAAACAGTATGCAATCACTATGTTTAAGGTCACTGAAGTTGATCAGGAAAAACACAAAGAGCCTGAAAAATCTCAGTCATTGGGGTTCATATCTTACTTTGGGAACAATAGGCCCAAGTTTTTGCAGATTGTTTCACCATTTGGGATTGTAGAAAGAAAAAGGGAATGGAAAACTTCTCAATTACTTAAATCAATTTGTATACTATGTTTCACATCCCCACTAATGGTGGTTAGTGAGTGGGGATGTGAAAAATAGTATACATTAGTCTCATACTCACTATGCATTAGTCTGGAGGCCTTTTTTTCCATTGTTGAAAGAAATCCAGAGAGTCAAAAATATTCCTCTAACATAATTACATAACCTAAAGAAATTAAAGGACCAAAAAATCCCTAATATTAAAGCCAAGTTTCATTTACTATAATCTGCTTGCACTTGCCTTCTACAATAAGTAATGCCAATAATATTATTTGGAAACTGTTTTCATAACAGATGCATTTTCAGCTATTCCCAGAGTCCCTACACTCTGCTCACTGATGCCTTTTTTACACAGCATGCTTCTAGCTCACTGGCTATTTATTATTTTCTACTTCCCAAAAAGGTGTGTTTCAAATAGTTGAAATTTGTCTCCCTAGTTTTCCATTCAGTTTTTTAAAAAATTTTTAATAGTTTATGTCAAGTTGGTTTCCATATAACACCCAGTGCTCATCCCCACAGTTTTATGTCTCTCAGTACACATACACTATACCAATAATAGGCAGTCTGGCACTCTTCTGCTTTACTGCTTTAAGTAACCAAATCCTGTGGGAGAGAAAGGTCCACAGACAAGAAAGCATTATAGTCCCAATCCTGAAGACAGGGCACGGGAAAACGCCACTAAGACCCTATTCATAACTCTTTCCTTTGCTTGAACACATAGCACCTTTGCTGTCTAGCATTGAGGGTGTGGTGTTAGGAATTAACACAGTATTGGAAGCAAAGAGTTCTATTTCTGACTCAGACACTAGTTCACTCTGTATCTTGACTATGCTGTTTCTCTTCCCTGTATAAATATTACATCTGAGCCTCACAACTAAGGCTAAGAACATTCAACAGGGATTCAGCTTGCCAGTATTCAGTCCTACCTAATTACAAAGAAACATTATAGAAGATTTTTTCCCTGTCCTATCCAACTGGACAACTATGTCTCTGTCTTTCTTAGTAAACTGAACTTACTAAGCAACATATCTTTCTCCTAACACCATGTATACCTTATATGTCAGAAAACCTGCTGTGAGTTTCAACTTTTACATAATTTTGTCATAACAGGACAATCCAGGAGGGTGCCCTCAACAAGACTATCTCCAAATGAGCTATAGTTTAAAAATATCAAAGAAGCATTTGACTTTCAAGTTGATTCTGAAGAAGAATCAATGATATTCAAAAAACAAGGTCTCTTCTGACTGGGTTCCTTCCTTTTGACTAAAAAAAACATTTTTTAACCATGAGATTTTCACAGATGGCTAACATATTGTGCACTGAATGAAGGCAAAGGGCCAACATGAGCTTCAGATGAGATGAGGAAGAGCAAATATAGGCTGAAGCATTTAATTACATATTCTACTGCAAGTAGCATGTGGCTATTTTCTTGTAAAGACATTTGCATCCAACCACTCCAATAATTAATCACCTAGGGTGTTCAGAGGGCTGAGTGGATGTATTTTCACTGATCATGGGCAGGAGACAGATCACCTAGAGGTTAACCAAAGGGAAATCTGACCCTCCATGAAATTTTAACTTTGACATACACATATGGAGCCAATTCAAACAGCCCACAGTAGTGTAGCCATTTTTTTAAATTTATAATAATGATGTAATATACCATGTTTGGGTTCTTTGGCACTCCTGGAGGAAATGGAGTTAGCTTTTTGACCCTATAAACATGAATACCTAAATCATTTCACTAAATACTAAACTTTCAGATAATACATTGAAAACAAAATTCTAACTTCTGGCATATTCTCAGTAGCCTAAAAAATCTGGCTTGCTTTTGTTCCCTACAAGAGATAATCCAGAGCATAGGAAAATAAGAACGTGAAGGTAGAGTATACTCATATTCTCTTGCTCCTTTTTTAATGGGCTCGGATCAGATCAGAGTGCTTCTGATCCTCAGAGAATTTCCTCTTTCTACTCTGGTTAAAGTTTAGGAATATTGACACAATAGTTTTTAAAGGAAGCCAAAACCTACTGTGTCCTTGCCTATAAATAACTAGCAGTGAAGCAAAGTAAAAACTACAAAAATGTCACAAAAAATACAGATCAAAACCATTTTACTGGAGTATTAGGGAATAGGTCCACATTGTTGCTTTTCAAATTAGAGTGGCTGCTAACAGATAAGACCAAGTCACAGGCATGGATCATGATCATACACATGGTTCTAATTGATGTTCCTATGCATTGGTTGATGTTTCATAATAGTCTTATGGCATTACATATGGAGGAAACCATAATTAAGTTTTACTCCAGAAATGAGCTGGGAAATTGATCTCTATCAGGGCCCATACTAAGCAAGCCAAACTGTGTGTCAATGTTTAGGTTGATAAGTTTCATTTATTTTTTTTTCTTGGATGGGGAAGGGAAGAGGGAGAGGAATAGAGAGAATCTAAAGCAGGCTCCATGCCCCGCATGGNCTGTAAGATCATGACCTGAGCTGAAATCAAGAGTCAGATGCTTATCTGACAGAGCCACCTAGGTGCCCCCATTTATTTTTGATGCAAGAATTATCCTTTAAATTTTTTAAAAAGATTTTTAATGTTTAATTTTGAGAGAAAGAGACAGAGCATGATTAGGGTAGGGGCAGAGAGAGAGGGAGACATATGATCTGAAGCAGTCTCTAGGCTCTGAGCTGTCAGCGCAGAGTCTGATGTGGGGCTTGAAATCATGAACCCTGAAATCATGACCTGAGTTGAAGTCAGATGCTTAACTGACTGAGCCACCCAGGCGCCCCAAGAATTATCCTTTTAAAAATGACTTCTCTATGTTGACTTTGATTTTCACTGAGATTATTACCACTGCTTTGCTTCCTCACTTTACTTGAGAAGAGCAGGAAATTGACACAAGCCCTAATCAGAGCAGATCCTATTCTCAGTGGCTAACTTGGTTTTTTTTCACTAAAAAAAAATCCGGTCTCCCACTAATCCTTCACTTGATGACACAGTCTAATCTTTGAAAAATAATACTGCTCAGTGCTCAACACAATGGGGCCAAAGAGTGCATCAACCCTAATAAAGCAGAATGTTTCTTAACAGTTATAGAGTAAGACAACTGCAAAGAAACTGCTCAACCTAATACTGTGAAATTGTCTAGAGTTTTGAGATTCAATGTCATCTCAGCAGAAGCCCCAAACCTTTTGGGAAAAATTATGGGTGTTTATTTCCAAATTCTGTGAGGTTCATACAGGCCAACTGGAAAATTGGCTTTATTACACATATTTAAACAGACAAAATAGTTATCAATTTGCATACCAATTCATCTGACAAACTTGGATACTGATTTTAATAATATGAATAAAAACTATGTCTCCCATGATCTAAAAGTATATACCAATGGCATAGAGGGCTTAAACCAAAGGATCTATATACATCTACACCAAAATTGTCTGAATTACAATAAATGATTACAACACCTCCATTTATTCTGGTGTTTTTGGTCTTATCATCTATAATAAATTGAAAGTACTGATTACACACACAAAAAAAGTACAGAATGAAATTAAGAATTTTGGAGAAAGTTATTACCAGGGGACTGGTCCTCACCATATTAGTTTAAACCAAATTCTGGCACCAATTTTATCCAAGACTTGGGTAATCAATGAACTTTCTGGAGATGCTATTGTTAGGAATTTCCTCCAATGAATGCTGTGAAATAGAATTAGTCATAATTGCGTGCCATGGAGAGACCTTTACAATAATGTATACCAAGATTATAAGGTAAATAAATTTATTTTATGATATAAATCAGAGTAAATTAAAGCCAACATATTTTAAAATGGTACCTAAATGCTTTGGATTTTATTATTACAGAATTGCAGATAGCTTTTTTATTTATCAAACTTGTCGCTGAACTACATTTTATTAGTTATTGTGAAAAGCATAAAGTCCTTGAGTCTGTATAACCTATAATCATTAAAGATAACTAGTGACAAAAGGCATAAAAATACTTCAGCTGCTTCCATAAGGCAATACATTACATTAAAAATAATTGAAAAATGGAGATTTACATTTTTTGTCCTGAAATTATAGTGGTTCTTTTTTTTTTTCTTTTTTCCTTTCTTTTGGTCTGGCAAAACCTGTTACTATTGGACAGGGTCCTTGACAGAGGAAAATGAAAGAAGACTGGAACAAGTGGAAACCACATTGCCTTGGCTCTAATCTGCACCCCCACCCCAGCTGGATTTCTTTCTCCCAGGAACTACAGTAATATAAGCAAGACTTCAGTTGCTAGGTATTAGCACACAGACAATCATTGCTGCTCCTACTAGGATGTCCTAGGCCTAGCATGTTCTGTAACACCTTCAAATCACAGTTCTGCCCAAAGTAGTGACATAGAACTAGAAATACTCAACAATGGAATTCTTACCAATACCACCTGCATTTGAACACTGTTCATTTACCACCTGTAAAGTAGAATCATCTGCCAGTGCCAACCTTACAACACTGTCACATCTCAACCTCTTCTGAACAAAGGTGGCCTAAACAAAGCAGACTGGTAAATAATACTTCACTCCCCTAGAATAATTTTTTCTATAATCTAAGAGAACCAAAACAAAAAATACAGTCATTTGGAAATCTAAAAATATTGAGATCACCTTAATATTAAGAAGAATTGATTTTCACACTCCTCTAGAAAACAGTACTTTGGAAATAAAATGCATATCATTTTACTGGTTTATCTTAAGAGAAGACAAAAACATTAACATTCTTTTATGGCTTTCACAATTGAAACAGATTATGAAGAAAAATTCTTTTTATTTGGAAAAAAGCAAACTAGGAAGTTCAAATATCCAGAAGTTTCCATTGATTCTATTAATTCAATATGGCCACATCCAGCCCCATTACTAACTACGCAAGAGCAAGTCACAGTCCCTTTCTGGACCTCAGTTTCTATTCTCCTTCCACCTTTGGCTTTGATTGACAGCAGTCTTCAACTGATGCGAAGGCAGTAGCCTCACTGGCTCTTCTCTCCTATTATTTGTTTGCATTTGCTTCCCTTTGTTAATGCAAAAATAATAATAATAATTCCTCAAGGTCTGAGATAAAGGAAATTAATTTTATGAGACTTAATGAAATTATAGCTAAATTTATTTATTTTTTTAATTGAAGCATAATTGACATACAACATTTTGTTAGTTTCAGGTGCACAACATAATGATTCAATATTTGTAAATATTGCCAAATGGTCACCACAGTAAGTCTAGCTAACATGTGCTACTACACAGTTTAGATTTATTTTAATATCAGAAGTAAATATTATTAATTAGTGCCAGATGCAAAGAATCACAGATCAAGACGTCACTATATCCTAAAGTCTTCCTAATGTCCTCTTTTTCCTCATTCCCTTTGTGCCCATATCATCGGACACATTGGTTCAATTGTATAGGTTTTAATCCTTAACCATTTCCACCTATTCCCCAGTCACGTCTCTCCTCAAAATATAAGGTTGCCAAAGTACTTCAGAACGTAATGATATAGAATCAGTAGACTGCCTACCCTGTGCATTTTTCTTATACCAAATTACTTACCTACTAAAAGTGAGGTTGGATTCCCAGTGGTAGGTGACCTCCTATTAATCTCCCAATTTTCAGTACTAATATTAACAAATATAAGTTCCCCCCCTGCCCTTAAAAAGGCCAAGATAAGACTATATATCATGACCATACACACAGTAAAAAAGACAAATACATAATTATGCCCTGACCACACCACAGCAAGGGCAACAATTCTCACTGCATTTTTTCTTAAGGTAAATTGAAGAAATGAAGGTTTAGCTAAGCTTGCCTGAGTGTTCCTGCAAGGCATCTTCCTATTCCTCTCTTTAACTCACAGAGTACAAACTCTGAAAGGCTGGCTAGTCTGACTGTTCAAGTAGGGCTTTCATTCACATCTTTGATTGGCAGGAAATGTTTTAGAGTGTAGATGCCATCAAGTGTATCAGCTGAACTCATCCTTTTTAACAAGAGTGCAACTTTTCATCTGTAACATGGCAAAAGGATTTACAATCTATGTTAATGGGGTATGTTTGGAATATTGTTCTAAAAAATAAACATGTTTCAAAGACACTGGATAATTTGGAGCTTAGGCTATTATTGCTGTCTGCATGTAACTCAAATAAAAAGAAAGATGGTATAATTTGGTAAAGTAGCAAAGTAAATAACCCCACAAATCTCTGAATGTTCTAATCTTCAGATTCATCTAGTCTTTTCCATGTTGGAATAATAATGAATTACACTGCTATATTTCCTAAAGCAAGGTAACTAAAACACAATATTTACCAATTCAACAAGCTCTTGTTACTAAAAGTCTTTAAAATATCCAACATATACAAAAAGAGTTTTAAATGTCATATTATTGCATTTGTATGGAAAACAGTGATTAATTTCACACATAACAGCAAATTCAATTTATGCCAGAATTAGTTTTGCATTTAAACATGTTTCTTCTTTTATGGTCAAGTTCATTAATTATTCAGTATGGCAAATATCACATTTTCCATAAATCAATTAAGCATCAAAGGCATACCGCCACAGATAGTTTTACTAAAAGGAACCTCATCATAATAGAAACCAAATTAGCTCACAATCAATTGTAAACCAAAGAAATATAAAGCAAGTCAAAAGACTATCTAAATTACTCTGTGATTTTAAATATGCTCTTTAGGACAACTGTGTTTACATAAAACAATAGCCTGAAAATCCAGTATCTCTTCCACTGAAACAGTATTATTGCCAAAACAGTAGAAATCATTGCTTTTAAAAACAATTCAACACGATGATCCCTATTCAGTACTTCAGAGTTGAAATCTAACTTCTTTCCCCAAATACTCAAAGTATCAGTGTTTCTGCTTAGGTTTGTTATGCCGTCTCCCCTCCCCCAAACGCCCAAATCAAATCTTTCTCAAAGAGACTTACCCCAAGAAAGAGTGTGCAAGATGAAAGAATGTGCTCATGCCTGTAGTCAATTAGCTAATAAACATGTAAATGGGCAACTTGCACTTTAGAAGTGCATATTTCAATCTTTTTTTTTTTTTTTAAAGGGAAAGTTAGCCCAGCCCAAAGTAACAGACTCTGGACTACCAAAGCTTCTTAAAACAAACCGCTCATTCTGAAAATGTGAGCTTATTTACATTTATCTCTTTCCTTTATTAAGGAATGGCTCTCTTGAAAGCTGTAGCCGGCATTCCTTTAACAAACGTGACACAAGAAAAGGCCCAAAGTCCGGGTTGGAGCGAGCGCCAGGGGAACTCTTGGGGGGTCTCAATAGGAAATGCTTTTCATTGGATAAGGAGGCATTATTAAGAGCCGAGATCCCGCCCAATCCCCTGTGCTCCATCGTTTCCTTAGTTACCAATCACTGGACTGAAGTTTTTCCTTAAAGAGCATTGCCGAGGAAAAGCAGTTTTCACTGTCAAGAATTAGCTGCTTAAGTGCCACTTAACAATATAAAAAGTGTCCTCCCTGACCAATTAATCCAAAGAGAAAGCCTCTGTGACTGTTTTTGCTCTGGGACTGCTATCCCTCTACAATTCTAATGGGTAGGAGGAGACAGAACTCCAAACTGGGAGGAGTGTTTTAATTATAAACATTTTTGCTCCAATTTGATTAAAATAATTACAACAATATTGAAAATAATAAGTAGGAGGAAGATAAGGGAAGAGTGAATAGTACCGTTAATATATTCTTATTATACTATGCAAAATTAAACCTCCCAACAACACACACACACACACACACACAATACTGTATTCATT
>NW_027528203.1:52717-53768 GCF_008692635.1 Crocuta crocuta
TGAACTCACTTAAGCCAGTGAAGTGCCCTCAGTTGCTACTGGGGTCTCTTATACCCACCTTTCATGGACTTGGGAGTGCTCTGTGGCAAAAGGAGGGTCTACATTTCTCTTAAATAACTGTCTGTGGCAGGAAGTCTAATTTCCATGAAATTTTCAGAGGTTTTCCTAAAACCAAAATAAATGGTACAAATGCAATCTACTTATAATGGGGAGTCATCTTCAAGTGTATACTTCTTCCTTCCTCTGGTCAAGTTCTTTCCCTACAGGTTGACTGCCTTGGTCAGCCACCCTGCTTTTTTTTCCCTCCCAATCTTTTTCCTCCTTCCTTTCCTCTATCTGATCTGAATTTGTTGCAGAAATTCAATCATCCATATATAACTTCATTGCTAGTCATTTCCCTCCACCAGCACTCTTCTATCCTCTACCTCCAACCATTGCCAACATTACCACCAACAGTAACCCCTCCCCACTCTTGGGAATGAAATTTTGGGGTCAAGGATAAGGTGCTTTCTACCTGTCACACAGCCATGCCCCTGGAGGATTCGACAATCTTCTACCTACTTCAAAACTCCAGTCTGCATAATCAGCTGCCTCCCAAATAAGCTATGCTTGAAGTATGTTTATTCTACATCTCTCTTCAGCTGTATTGTGGCTATTCTCACTAATAGTCAAGGCCGGTAAACAAGTAATTATGAAGCTGATACTAGCTTTATTACACATGATAAATTCTAAAAAACACTCTTTCTTTTTCTGTCCCCTTTCCTCCACCCCCACACCCTGCTCTTTATGTTCCCCTCTCCACTTATCTCTATGTTCCCCTCTCCACTTATCTCAGCTATGTCTATTTCTGTCAGTTACTGACATTGACTGAGTCTCTACAAGTGGCCATTCACCACTCTGGACTTAGACCAGGTCTTCGTGCATTTGCCAATCTACAAGAGGAAGATATGGTAATTTCCTTGCAGTGTCTCACAGTCTAGCTGGAGGTATAAGAGATGTATAAGAGATACTAAAGGCAAATTCTGAAAAATACTAAAGTATTTATATGGTA
>NW_027528203.1:53875-56748 GCF_008692635.1 Crocuta crocuta
TAGTATTTATGTCAAAAAAGGAAGAGGAAATCTTCCCAGGTGGCCAGACTCAAGTGATGAAATGCAATAGGTGTGAAGTGAGAGGAAGTGATAAGCAAAATTGTGAAGAAAAAAAGAAGAGCAAGGAGAAGAACTTTTGGGAAGAGTGCTCAATTGTAGCACTCAATGCAGAATAGTGATTAAAATCAACCAATAGACATGATCACTGTTTGTATGCCCAGCTCACTAGCTTTCTCCAGTTTGTGTTAATTTCCCTCAGTTTTCTAATTCATAGGCCTTCGTTTCCCTCTAAAGTACTTAAGTACTTTTCTGATTAATCTCACAAAGTGACTGGAGGTCTTTTACTGTATCAATGGGTTACATGCCCTTCTAGCATCACTCTTCCTCTATCTGAGCTCCAGCCTCACTGATCTACTTTCAACTTCCTAGAATGAAATTGATCACTTATACCATGGACATTTCCACATGCTATTACCCTTGCTTGGAACACCCTCTCCTTCCCTAGCCTCCTCTTCACCAAGTTAATTCTGGTTCTTCCTTCAGAAATTATACCAGTAACCATGCCTTCAAGAAACCCTCCCTTAATCCCTAGCTCAGGTCACATCCACTTATTATATGCTCTTACAGAACTGTGTACCTCTTCTTCATTGCACTTGTCACAGATAAAAGTTTAAGTGCTGTTGTGTAATTTTTTATTTCTGTGACAATCTAATTGTCAGTCTCTCCCAGCTGTAAACTCCAAGAGGATAGGGTCTACATCTGCTTAATCCAAAATTAATATTAGTAGTGTTTACAAAAACTCTTCTTGACTTTATCTCTTGCTTGAGCAAAGCAGCAGTGTGCCTTTGTTTGGTCTATTTCTCAGCTAAAAACATATGCCATTTAATTCATTTACAAACAAGTCCACATCAAAGTGTTATTTTAGAACAAAGAGTATACACACATAAATAAAATAAAGTCCCATGAACAAGAAAGTACTGAAGTTTATCCACTACTATTCTCCTTTGTTTTCACCTCACTCCTCCCTGCAAACATTCTAGTTGTACTCCCTCTAATATTTGGAAGGTAGAAGAAGGGACATGAAAGCTTTTCCATGGTATTCTCCAAACAGTTTATAGCCACAAAACTTAATCCAAAAAGTCCTCAATTTTTTTTTTCACTGAGTCGATGATGTACTTGCCACTGGAGGGGAAATGAATATGCAGCTAAAAAAGTACATTAAGAACTACTTGGGGAAGTGAGTATACATTTCCTCTTTATCTGTTTGAAAAGAAAGTAAATGAAGTATCAGTAACTTCTAACTGGAAATTCACACATTTGAATAAGAACAGACAGATGCTTAGGATCCTCAAACTCCAAACCCAAATATTTTTTTTCCTTTCTGCCAACTATATCAAAACTGGATGAATTCACCTCAAGTATCAGGGACCCAACATTATGCTAATTTCCTTAGAAACAGTAAACATGTAACAAAAAGATTTTAACTATGCCGGTAGTTTATGATCCAGCTAACAGTTTTGGTAAATCTCATAGTCTCTAAATGAACACAGCACCTATGTAAACCTGGGAAGTGTTCTAAGAAGGAAACCCACTTAATTACTAACTGCACTAATTATCAGAAGTCTTCAAGCCATTCAGGTAACAAACGAATAAAATCAAGATCCTAAATCCTACAGCTTTTTAAAAAATATATTGTCATCTTTTGTAGGGGCACCTGTGTGGTGCAGTCAGTTAAGCATCTGGATTCTTGATTTTGACTCTTGATTTTGGCTCAGCTCATGATCTTGCAGTTGTGAAATTGAGCCATGAGTCAGGCCCTACGCTGACAGCATGGAGCCTACTTGGGATTCTCTCTCTGCCCTTCCCCTGCTCATTCTCTCTCTCTCTCTCTCTCTCTCTCAAAATAAACGAACTTTAAAAAATGAATAACATATGGTTAAGGAAGGTCACTTCAATGGAAGGAAGGGACCACAAGGTCAGCTTCCAAATCTGTTCATAACACAGGACATTACATCTGAGAAAAGACAGAAAACATTATTATTAAGCACAGTGATTGAAGATTTTTAGCTCATCCTTCACACAGGAGCACCATCACCTCTTGGATATTTCTCTAGCATCTGAGATTTCCTTCTCACTAACTAAACAGTCTTGGATAATATAAACTTCCTATTGCTACAGGAAGTTAGAGAAAATGAATGTTTTAACCAAAGAGCTTTATAAAGTGTCCAGAAGCCTTGAATGCTTGCTACAGGTTAGAAAAATGTCAAGGTAATAATAATAATAATAATAGAAAACTTTCTTGAGCATTATATATGCCAGGCAATATTATAAGTGTCTTGCCTATATTTATTTACCTAATCTGTACAACTCCATGATGTAGATACTGTTATTACTTTTATTTATACTTAAGAAAAATAAGGCACAGAAAGGTTAAGTGACTTGCCCAAAGCTACATATTCTTCCAGCAATTCTGAGAATTCCTAGACTAGTAATTATAACCACATCTTCTTTTCCTAGCGTGCTTATAACTCTGTCCAAACTATCTTCTTCATTAATAAATATAAAGATCTTCGTTTTGTAATCCAGACTGCTCACTGGTAAATCCCCCTAACAAAATGTGTGGCTTTTGATCCATTCTAAGGCTTAAAAATTTCTGGATCCAGATTTGTAAACATGACTTCTAAAGTCACAAACTAACACTTAAAAGCATAAGGATAAAGTGACTTACCTAAGACAACAAAGCTAATAAATAAAAAAAAAAACAAAATAAAAATATGAGTGATTTGGAATTATGTTACTGTAAGTCTGAAGTAGATTTTGATAAATTAAACTAAATATTGGAAACCCAAGAGTAACTACTAAGAAAATACCTC
>NW_027528203.1:56758-57198 GCF_008692635.1 Crocuta crocuta
AAACTATAATTCAAAATCATTAAAGGAATAAAAAAAAGTACAATAGAAAAAAGCACTCAAAACAAAGAGAGATAGTAAAAGAGGAACATAGGGCAGAAATAGTCATAAAACATATAAAAAACAAACAGTACAGGCTCAGTACTGTTAAATGTCTGATTTTGGCTCAGGTCATGATCTTGTGGTCCGTGAGCTCAAGTCCTGTGTCTGAATATCTGCTGACAGCTCAGAACCTGGAGACTGTTTTGGATTCTGTGTCTCATTCTCTCTCTCTCAGCCCTTCTCCCACTCACGCTCTGTCTCTCTTTCTCAAAAATAAAAACAACAAAGAACAATAAAATGGTTTAAAAATTACAACCATATCAATAATAACATTAAACAAGGTAGATTAAACAATTAAATCAAAAGGCACAGAGTCTAAAACTCAATTTAAGAAAACACGA
>NW_027528203.1:57304-58204 GCF_008692635.1 Crocuta crocuta
GACCCAACAGGGGCGCCTGAGTGTCTCAGTCAGTTAAGTGTCTGACTTTGGCTCAGGTCATAATCTCACAGTCTGTGAGTTCGAGCCCTGGGTCGGGCTCTGTGCTGACAGCTCAGAGCTTGCAGCCTGCTTCAGATTTGTGTCTCCTCCTCTCTCTGCCCTTCCCATACTTATGCTCTGACTCTCTTTGTCTCTCATTAATAAATAAACGTTAAATTTTTTAAAAGAAGAAGATCCCACAACATGCTATTTATGTATACTTAAGATTCAAAAGCAATAATAAATTGAAAGCAAAAAAAAAAAAATACAGAAAGATATACCTTTACAAAAAATAACCAAAAAAGGAGCTATAGTGGCTATACTAACATCAGACAAAGTAGATTTAAGACAACTACCTAGGAGTGCCTGGGTGGCTCAGTCAGTTAAGGGTCCAACTTTGGCTCAGGTTATGATCTCATGGTTCATGGGTTCGAGCCCCGCGTTGGGCTCTGTGCTGACAGCTAGCACAGAGCCTGGAGCCTGTTTCAGATTCTGTATCTCCCTCTCTCTCTGACCCTCCCCTGCTCATGTTGTCTCTCTCTCAGAAATAAATAAAACATTAAAATTTAAAAAAAGGACAACCACCTGTTACTAAGGATAAAGAAGGACATGTTATAATGATAAAATGGTCAATCTATTAGGAATATTTTATCAATATAAACATATATGCACCCATACACAGAGGCAAAAAATACATGAAGTAACAATTTACATAATTGAAGGAATAAATAGCAATTCAACAATAATAGTTCGAAACATCAATACCTTATTTTCAATAATGATGTAATGACTAGAAAGAAGATCAGGAAGGATATTGAAAAGTTGAAAAATGCTATACATCAACTATACCTAAAATATAGT
>NW_027528203.1:58323-58997 GCF_008692635.1 Crocuta crocuta
TTATAGTTCTATAAAACATTCCATTCAACAACAGTAGAATATACATTCTTCGCAAGTGGACATGGAATACTCTTCAGGACATAAAATATACCTCAATAGATTCAATAGGATTAAAATCATTCAAAGTATGTTGATAATCCACAATGGAATTAAAAAGAAATCATGAACAGAAAGGAATTAAGAGGTGTTTTTAACTTTCTTTTCTTTTTTTAATGTTTATTTACTTATTTTGAGAGAGAAAGAGAGTGAGCGGGGGGAGGGGGAGAGAGAGAGGGAGACAAAGAGGGAGACAGAGAATCCCAAGCGGACTCCTTGATGTCAACACAGAGCCCAATGCGGGACTTGATCTCACAAGCCTTGAGATGACCTGAGCCAAAACCAAGAGTTTGACTCTTAACCAACTAAACCACCAGGCACCCCTAAATTAAGAGTTTTTAATGTGTAAATTAAACAATACAGTCTTAAATAACAACGTGTCAAAGAAGAATCATAAGGGAAAATAGAAAATAAGATGAATAAACATGAAAACACAACATATCAAAACATGTAATGTGACAAAAGCACTTCCTAGAAGGAAATTTATAGCTGAAAATAACTATATGTAAAAAAATATTAAAAACCTCAAAACAATGTTGCATCATTTCACCTTAACAAATTAAAAAAGAAAAAGAATA
>NW_027528203.1:59134-65463 GCF_008692635.1 Crocuta crocuta
AGCTTGTTATTTGATCAAATCAACAAATTTGATTAATCTTTAGCTAGACTGACCAAGAAAAATAAAAAGACAGAGATTCAAGTTACTAAAATTGGGAATGAAGTGAAAAACATTATTGCTTACATTTCAGAACCAAAAAATTATTATTATATTAAATGTTTTAATGTTTATTTATTCTNGAGCCCTATGCAGGGCTCAAACCCACAAGCCCTGAGATCAAGACCTGATCCGAGGTCGGACACTCAACCAACTGAGCCACCCAGGTGCCCCAAACAAAAAATTATCATAAGAGAATGCTACATATGGTTTATGTTAATGAATTTATCAATCTAAATGAAATGGACAAATTCCTAGAAATATACAAACTATCAAAACTGACTCAAGATAAATGGAAAATGTAAATATCATATAACAAGTAAAGAGAATGAGTTAGTATTTAAAAAACTTTCCACAAAGAAAATTCCAGGAGCAGACAGCTTCACTGATTAATTTTGTCAAACATTTAGAGAAAACTTAAAACCAAACCTTCACAAACATGTCCTAAAAATAGAAGAGAATACTTCCAATTTATTCTATAAGACCAGCATTACACTGATACTAATACAAAGACATCCAAAGAAAAGAAAACAATAGACTAATATTACTTGTGAATACAGATGCAAAAATTCTTCAGCACTACTAGTGAACCAAATCCAGCAACATATAAAAAAGATTTATATACCATAACCAAGTGGGATTTGTCTTAGAAATTTAAGTTTGCCTCAACCTATGAAAAATTAATTTACTATGTTAATAGAATAAAAAACAAACCACATCATCATCTCAATACNCTTCAAAAAAAAACACAATGAATCAACTAGGACTGTAAGAAAAACTCCTCATCATGAAAAAGGACAGCTATAAAACATTCACTGCTGAAATCTAATTCAGCGGTGAAAGAATGAAAACTTTCCCACTAAGATTAGGAACAAATAAAATATGTCTCCTGTCAGGACGATAGTGGAAGTTCTAGTCAGAGCAGTTAAACAATAAACAAATAAATAAAAGACACCCAAATTGGAAAGGAAGAAATAAAACTATCTCTATTCAAAGAAGGCATAAACTTGCATATAAAAAATTTCAAGAAATCCAAAAAATAACTATTAGATAGAATAAACAATGTCAAGAAGGTTGTAGGATATATACAACAGATCAATATACAAAAATCAGGTGGGTTTCTATATGCCAGTAATGCACGATCTGAAAATAATTTTTTTCCTTTGCAAGTTTCTTTTTTTTTTAGTGTTTATTTATTTTTAAAGGAGAGAGAGACAAAGCGTGAGTGAGGGAAGAGCAGAGAGAGAGAGAGGGAGACACAGAATCTGACGCAGGCTTCAGTCTCCGAGCTGTCAGCACAGAGTCCAACGCGGGGCTCGAACTCACAAACTGTGAGATCATGACCTGAGCCTAAGTCAGACTCTTAACCGACTGAGCCACCCAGACGCCCCTCTTTTGCAAGTTTCTATTTAAATTCCAGTTTAATTAACTTACAGTGTATTTTAGTTTCAGATGTAAAATTTAGCGATTCAACACTTACATACAACACCTGGTGCTCATCACAAAACTTACACTCCTTAATCCCTATCACCTATTTAACCCGTCCTCCTCACCCACCTCCCTTCTGGTAACCATCAGTTTGTTCTCTAAATTTAAGAGTCTGTATCTTGGTATGACTCTCTCTTTTTTCCCCTATGCTCTTTTGTGTTCTTTCTTTCTTAAATTCCACATGAGTGAAATTATTTGTCTTTCTATGACTTATTTGACTTAACATAATACTCTAACTCCATCCATTGTCATTGCAAATAGCGAGATTACCTTCTATTTATGGCTGAGTAATATTTAAGTGTGTGTGTGTGTGTGTGTGTGTGTCTGTCTGTCTGTCTGTCTGTGTGTCTGTGTGTACCACCTCTTATTTTCTTTTAATTTTTAAAATGTTTCTTTTTATTTATTTCTGAGAGAGAGAGAGAGAGAAAGAGAGAGAGACAGTGTGAGCAGGCGAGGGTAAGAGAGAGAGGGAGGTACAGAATCCGAAACAGGCTNCCTAAGCGAAAGCCGGACGCCCAACCGACTAAGCCACCCAGGCGCCCCCATAATTTGACTATTGTAGATAATGCTGCTATACATATTGAAGTGAATCTTTCTCTTTGAATTACTATTTTGTATCTTTTGGGTAAATATCTAGTGGTGCAATTTCTGGGTTAACTTTTTGAGGAACTTCCATACTGTTTCCCAGAGTGGCTGCACCAGTTTGCATTCACACCAACCGTGTAAATGGGTTCCCCTTCCTCTACATCCTCACCAACACTTATTGTATCCTGTGTTGCTAATTTTAGCTATTCTCAGTGGTGTGAGGTGATATCTCATTGTAGTTTTGATTTGCACTTTCCTGATGATGAGTAAGGTTGAGGATCTCTGTTGGCCATCTGTATATCTTCTTTGGAAAAAATGTATATTCTTGGTTCTGCCTATTTTTAACTGGATTCTTTGTTTTTGGGGGGTGTGGAATTTTATAAGCTATTTATATATTTTGGATACTAACTCATTTTTACTGAGTGGAGGGAGGATCAGGAAGAGAGAGATAGTTAATCCTTAAGCATACTCCACACTCAGCGGGAAGACCTATGCATGCCTCTACCTTATGACCCTGAGATCAGGACCTGAGCTGGGCAATTAAGAGTCAGACCCTTAACCGACTGTGCCACCCAGGCAACCCTGGATACTAACCTTTTATCAGATATGTCATTTGCAAATATTTTTTCCCATTCTGCACATTGCTTTTTAGGTTTTTTTATTGTATCATTCACTCTGCAGAAGTTTTTATTCATTAAGTCTCAATATTTTACTTTTGCTTTTGTTTTCCTTGCCTCAGGAGGCATTTCTAGTAAGAAGTTGTTATGGCCAATGTCAAGGAGGTTACAGTCTGTATTCTCCTTTAAGAATTTAATGCTTTTCCAGGAAACAGCCTCCTTGACCTCCACCGCAGCAACTTCTTACTTGACACATCCCCAAAAGCAAGNTGGATTTTCTTTCCTGCTTTCATGAATATTAATTGATCATATAGTTTTTTAATCCCATTTATAATGGCATTAAAATAAATTTTAAAAAACAATTAGGAATACATTTAACAGAGAACTGCAAAATTTGTATACTGAAAACTATAAAGCATTGATGAAAGGAATTTAAGAATATGAAAAAATGGAAAGACAGCCTATGCTTATGGATTGGATGACATAATATTCTTAGAATAGCAACGGAATGGGAAAAGATAGTTGCAAATGACATATCAGATAAAGGGTTAATATCCAGAATATATAAGGAACTCATCAAACTCCACCCCCGAAACACAAACAACCCAGTGAAGAAATGGGCAGAAGATATGAACAGACACTTCTCCAAAGAGGACATCCAGATGGCCAACAGACACATGAAACGATGCTCAGCATCCCTCCTCATCAGGGAAATACAAATCAAAACCACACTGAGATACCACCTCACGCCAGTCAGAGTGGCTAAAATGAGCAAATCAGAGAACTCTAGATGCTGGCGAGGATGTGGAGAAACGGGCACCCTCCTACACTGTTGGTGGGAATGTAAACTGGTACAGCCCCTCTGGAAAACAGTGTGGAGGTTCCTCAGGAAACTAACAATAGAACTCCCCTATGACCCAGCAATAGCACTGCTAGGAATTTACCCAAGGGATACAGAAATGCTGATGCATAGGAGCACATGTACCCCAATGTTCATAGCAGCACTCTCCACAATAGCTAAAACATGGAAAGAGCCTAAGTGTCCATCAACAGATGAATGGATCAAGAAGATGTGGTTTATCTATACCATGGAATACTACATGGCAATGAGAAACAATGAAATCTGGCCATGTGTAGCAACATGGATGGACCTTGAGGGTGTTATGCTGAGTGAAATAAGTCAGGCAGAGAAGGACAAATATCATATGTTTGCACGTATAGGAGGATTAGGAGGAACTTGACGGAGGAACAAGGGGGAGAAGAAGGGCGGAAAAGGTGGGGGAAAGGGAGAGAGGCAAACCATGAGAGACTCTTGAATGCTGACAAAAACGGAGGACTGATGGATGGGGGGGGAGGGGGTATGGGCATGGAGGAGGACACTTGTGGGGATGAGCACTGAGTGTTATGTGGAAACTAATTTGACAATAAACTATTAAAAAAAATAAAAATAAAAAAAGAACAAAGTTGATAGAGTCACACTTAACCAATTTCAAAACATACTACAAAGCTATGGTAATCAAGATTGTGTGGTGCTGGTATAAGGTAGACAGACACAGATCCGTGAAATAAAACTGAGAGTCCAGAAAACAAACCCATGTTTTCATGCCAATAGATATTTGACAAAAACACCAAGACAATTAATGGGGAAAGATATTCTCTTCGCAAATTGTACTGGGCCAACTAGATATAAACATTCAAAAGAATAGCTTTTGACTTTTACCTCACACCACACACAACGCAAATATTAACCTAAAGTGAGCGATCTACCTAAAATTAAGAGCCAAAATTATAAACCTCTTAAAATAAATAATCATAAATCTTCAAGATTTGGGGTTAGGGGATGATTTCTTAAATGCAATATAAAACCCATACACTATAAAAAAAAGAAGATTGAAAAGTTTTATTTCATCAAAATTAAAACTTTTGAGATAAAATTAACATCATCAATAAAGTGAAAAGACAATATACAGAATAGAATAAAATATTTACCATTCATATCTGGCCTGGGACTAGTATGCACAGTATGTAATGAACTCTTACAACCCAAGATAAAAGACAAATATCCCAATTTAAAATTGGACAAATGACCTCCACTCGCTTTCACCTATATGACTCATTCCCCCCAGTCCCTCCCTTCTAGCAACCATCAGTTTGTGCTCTGTATTTATAGGTCTGATTATGCTTTTTGTTTATGTGTTTGTTTTATTTATTTTCCCAGATTCCACAAAAGTGAAATCATATGGTATTTGTCTTTCTCAGTCTTATTTCATTTAGCATATTACCCCCTAGTTTCAGCTATGTTGTTACAAATGGAAAGATTGGATCTGTTTTCATGACTAATATTTCATTGTATATATAAAAAATACAGCATAGAGAATATAATCAATGGTACCATATATAGTAACATTGTATGCTGACTATGCTTGTGGGGAGTATAAATGTATAAATTTATTGAAATTATATTTTACACTTGAAACTCATGTAATATTTCATATCAACTATACTCACATTTTATTTATTTACTTATTTCTTTATTTATTTAATGTTTATTTCGACAGAGAGAGAGAGAGCATGCAAGTGTTCATGATGGGAGAGGGTCAGAGAGAAAGGGAAAAAATCCCAAACAGGCTCTGCACTATCAGTGCAGACTCCTATGCAGAGCTCAGTCTCACAAACCTTGAGATCATGATCTGAGCTGATATCGAGTTATACACTTAATCAGCTGAGTCGCCCAAGAGCCCTCCAAATTTTTTTAATGGGAAGATTATTGGAATATATGTTCATCCAAAGAAGATAAATGGCCAGCAAGCACATGTAATTGTGTTCGACATCACTAATTATCCAGGAAATCCAAGTGACAACCACAATGATATATCACCTTGCACCTGTTAGGATGGTTATTGTCTAAAAAAATAAAAGTAATGAAGAGGATGTAGAGAAGTTGAAACTTTTGTACATTGTTGGTGGGAATCAAAAATGGTGCAGGCACTATGGAAAATGGTATGGGGATTCCTCAAAAAATTAAAAATAGAACTACCATATGATTCAGTAATCCCATTACTGGGTATATGTCCAAAAGAGAATAGAAATAAAATCATAACTTTAAGGAGATCTGGATCTCCATTTTTATTGCATCATTATTTACAATAACCAATATATGGAAATAACCCAAATGTTAATTAACACATGAATGGAGATGATAGATAGATAGATAGATAGATAGATAGATAGATAGATAGATAAAAAGAAAGAATTCTATACAGCCATAAAAAAGAAAACTGCCATTTGCAACAACATGGATGCACCTAGAAGACATTATGTTAAGTGAAGTAAGCCTATCACAGGACACATGCTGTAGGATTCCATGTATATGAAGTATTTGAAATAGTGAAATTTATAGAAGCAGAGAACAGAATGGTGATTGTCAGGGATTTGGGGGGAAAAGGAAATGGGGAGAAAATGGACATAAAATTTTAGTTATAAAAGATGAATAAATTGTAGAGATCTGCTGTATAACATTGTGCCTATAATTAACAATATAGT
>NW_027528203.1:65469-101236 GCF_008692635.1 Crocuta crocuta
CACAAGGTGCAAGTAAACTTTTGGTGATAATGAAAATGTCTATTTTCTTGATTGTGGTGATAGTTTCACGAGCATATGCCATAAGTTCAAACTCATCAAATTATGTACATTATATATATATACAGATTTTTGTATATCAGTTATATTTAAATAAAGCTCTTAAAAATATATTCATCATAGTTTCAGCATACAGATCTTTTACATCTTTGGTTAGGTTTATTCCTAAATATGTTATGCTTCTAGGTGCAATTGTGAATGGAATCAGTTTCTTGATTACTCTTTTTGTTGCTTCATTATTAGTGTAAAAAAATGCAACTGACTTCTGTACATTGATTTTGTACCCTGCGACTTTGCCAAATTCATGTATCAGTTTTAGGAGCCTTTTGGTGAAGTCTTTCAGGTTTTCCATATAGAATACCACGTTGTCTGCAAACAATGAAAGTCTAACTTCTTCTTTACCAATTTTGATGCCTTTAATTTCAGTTTATTATCTGTTTGCTGATGCTAGGACTTTGAGCACTATATTAAACAACAGTGGGAGAGTGGATATCCCTGTTGTGTTCCTGATCTCAGGGGGAAAGCTCTCAATTTTTCCCCATGGAAGATCCTGGTGAGGATGTGGAAAAACAGGAACCCTCTTGCACTGTTTGTGGGAATGCAAATGGTGTAGCCACTCTGGAAAACAGTGTGACAGTTATTCAAAAAATTCTAAATAGAACTCACCTATGACCCAGGAATAGCACTACTAAGAATTTACCCAAAGGATACAAGAGTGTTGAGGCATAGGGGCACATGTGCCCCAATGTTTATAGCAGCACATTCAATAATAGCCAAATTATGGAAAGAGACCAAATGTCCTTCAACTAATGAATGGATAAAGAAAATGAAATTTGGGAGAAAAGATAGCAGAAAAGTAGGGAGCTTCGTACATTTTACTCGCCCCCATCTCTCAAACGGAGAAGGCCTGAAGCCATAGGAACCCTTACAGAATACTAGGAATTTGGGAGGAAAAGGAGACAGAGTCCACTGAGAAAACAATCTTATAGATACTTGAATGCAAACTGGGGAAAATAAAACGGGCCGGGACCTGGAAACACGGAAGGAAGGGAGGGAGCCCCCTTTGCAGGGAGCCGCGGTGAGTCAAGTGGAAAACAAAGAGCTGCTGAAACTGCTCAAAGAACTGTCCCTGTCCCTGGAGAAAAGAAAAACCTAGGCTTGGGACACAGAGCGATCCCGTTTCCAGCTACGGAGCTGACTTTGAGATGGACGTCCCAATCCCAGGCAGCACCAGGAGAAAGTGCTCCACTGCTCTCCAGCTCCATCTATAGGGGAAGTGGCGTGGCCTGAAACTGCTCACCACTATTCCAGCTCGGATCCATCCCCAGTAGGGAAGCAGCTGGCTTGAAACTACTTGGAAGGATTCGACCTGTGGGTTTATATTTCGGGTAGTATCAATAAAGCTCACAGACTGAGATCTGGAAACGAGACATGGCTTGAGACAAAGAACACGGCCCACTTTGGCTCCCACTGCTCAGTGAGATCAGAACCAAAACAGTGATTTGCAACCCTTGGTATGAAAAAAGACTAGGGCGCTGCCATTTTTCTCCCCAAAACCACAAAGATGGAATCTCAGGGAGCGACCATAGAACACAGTGGAAGCTAAGACCTACCTACACCAAACCATGCCAATCCACGATAGAGAGGTGATTTTTAATACTGGAGCCAGGGCCAAGAACAATATACATGCACTACCGTGATTAATTCTAGATCAATTCTTTCTATTCAGATATATTTTCTCTTGTCTCATTCATACCGCTCCCCTCTGATGGACTGGGCACTCTGGTCATTGGTTTGCTAAAACAGTCACGTTTAATACATTCTCTAGATTTACATTCTACACCTCCACTGCTACCTTTCTATCTCTCTCTGGAGTAATCAGACTATACAGCTTCTCTAGTAACATTGTCTTTGTTTCTTTCTTCTCGCCTCTTACCATATTCTCCTCTTTCTCTCTCTGAATTAAGTCTCTTAGACTCTCTGCCTGGTCATTGTCAAGTTTCGCTTTCTCCCCGCCCTGTCATTTCTCTCTTTGTAGGTGCTCTTCCATGAGCACGGCATACACCCTGCTCTTTATTTGTAGCTGGGAATTCTGGTTTTATGCTTTTAGACTGTCCTTTGTTTTTTGGGTTTTTTCTTTTTTTTTCTTTTCTTTTCTTTTTTATTTTTTATTATTTGTTTTTCTTCCTTCATCTTTTTTCTCTTTTTCTCTTCCTTCTTTTTTCTTTTTATTAAAACTTTTTCTTTAATGTTTTATTTATTTCTGAGAGAGAGACAGTGTGAGCAGGGGAGGGTCAGAGAGAGAGGGAGACACAGAATCTGAAACAGGCTCCAGGCTCTGAGCTGTCCACACCGAGCCCAATGTGGCGCTCAAACCCACGAACTGTGAGATCATGAACTGAGCCAAAGTGGGAGGCTTAATCAAATCAATCACCCAGGTGCCACTCTTTTTTTCTTTTTCTTTTTCCATTTCAGTTTGCTTGTTTGTTGGATCTGTCTGCATTTGTGTGCCTTTGTTCTCTGTGTGTTTCTCTCTCTGTTTTCTTTTCCAGGGCTACCTCAAGAAACCAGCCAAAGTACACGTGGTGGAGAGTCCCAAATACCACTACGAGTAGGAAAATAAAATAAACAAGGTCTAAACATGAGAGACCAAGAGACACCATTCAAAGAACGCTTCCTGAATGGACAGGCCCTGGACAATCAAAGGGAATTCATTAATACAGCAGTACTTGCAGGTGCAGAGTGCATAACAAGCTTTCAAAACTAGCAAGAAACAGAAAGGTAGCCAAAATGATAAAAGGGAAGAAGTATCCTCTAAAGGAATTTCAGGAAACAATGACAGCAAAAGAACTGCTCAAAACAGATATAAGCAACATAACTGAACAAAAATTTAGAACAATAAAATTAATCACTAGGCTTGAAAACAAAATATTAAAAACAAACAAACAAATAAATAAAATAATCACTGGGCTTGGAAAAGGCAAGGAAAACATCAGAGAAACTGTTGCTACAAAGACTATAGAGCTTAAAAATGGTTTGATAAATTAAAAACTGCTATAAATGAGGTGCATAACAAAATGGAGGCATCCAATGCACGAAATACAGAGGCAGAGAAAGAATAAGTGAGTTAGAAGACACAATTATAAAAAAGAGGAAGCCAATACAAAGAGAGATAAACTGATCCAAGAACATGAAAGGAGAGTTCTACAACTAAAGGATACAATCAAACGAAACAATATCCATATCTTAGGAATTCCAGAAGAGAAAGAAAGAGGGAAAGACGCTGAGGGATCCTTAAACAAACTATAGCTTAGAATAGCCCCAAATTTGGGGAAGGAAACAAACATTGAAATCCAAAGACACAGAGAACTCCCCTCAGACGTAACTTGAATCGATTTCTGGACGACACATCATAGTGAAACTGGCAAAATATAAGGATAAAGAGAGAATTTAGAAACCAACTACGGATAAAAGGGCCCTAACATACAAAGGGAAACCTATTGGAGTGGTAACAGACCTATCAATTGAGACTTGGCAGTCCAGAAAGGAATGGCAGGAGATCTTCAATCTGATGAACAGGAAAAATATGCCGCCAAGAAGCCTCTACCAGCAGTCCTGTCATTCAGAATAGGAGAGATAAAAGTCTTTCCAAACAACAAAAATAGAAACAATTAGTCACCACTAAACCAGCCTTACAAGAAATCCTGAGGGGTATTCTATGAGGGAAATATTGCAAAGAACACAAGATACCAGAGACAACATCACAAGCATGAAAACTACAAAGAACAAAATGACACTAAACCCATATTTTTCAATAATAACACTGAATGTAAATGGGCTAAATGCCCCAATCAAAAGACATAGGGTAGCAGATTGGAGAAAAAACAAAATACATCTATTTGCTGTCTACAAGAAACTCATTTTAGACCTGAGGACAACTTCAGATTGAAAATAAGGGGATGGAGAAATATATATCATGCTACTAGAAGTCAAAAGAAAACTAGAGTAGCTATACTTATATCAGACAAACTGGACTTTAAAGTAAAGACAGTAACGAGGGATGAAGAAGGACATTATATAATAAATACAGGGTTTATCCGTCAGGAAGAGCTAACAATTATGAATGTCTATGCACCAAATAAGTTAGCACCCAAATACATAAAGCAATTAATCACAAACAGCAACAATCCTATGGATAAGAATGTGGCAATAGCACGGGAATTTAATACTCCGCTTACATCAATGGATAAATCAACTAGACAGAAAATCACTAAAGAAACAATGGACTTGAATGACACAATGGCCCAAATGGATTTGACCAACATATTTAGAACTCTACATCCTGAGGCCATGGAATTCACTTTCTTCCCAAGTGCACATGGCACATTCTCCAAGATAGATCACATACCGGGACATAAAGCAGCCCTCAATAAATATAAAAGAATTGNTTAGGTTTAGGGTGCTTTTTTTTGCTCTCTTTCTAGTTTCTTTAGGTGCAGTCTTAGATTTTGTGCTTGAGCTTTGTCTAATTTCTTCTAATAGGCCTGGAGTTCACTGTACTTTCCTCTTAGCACTGTCTTTGCCGCATCCCATAGAGTTTGGATTGTTGAATTTTCATTTTCGTTTGTTTTCATATATTTTTACATTTCTTCTCTAATTGCCTGATTGGCCCATTCTTTCTTTAGTAGGGTGTTCTTTAGCCTCCATGTTTTTGGAGGTTTTCTAGACTTCTTCCTGTGGTTGATTTCAAGTTTCACAGCATTATGATGTGAAAGTGGGCATGGTATGATCTCAATTCTTTTATATTTCTTAAGGGCTGCTTTATGTCCCGGTATGTGATCTATCTTGAAGAATGTGCCATGCGTGCTTGAGAAGAATGTGAATTCCCTGGCATCAGGTTGTAGAATTCTAAATATATCTGTCATATCCATCGGGACCATTGTGTCCTTCAAGTCCATTGTTTCTTTAGTGATTTTCTGTCCAGTTGACCTATCCATTGCTGTCAGTGGAATATTAAAATCCCTTGCCATTAGGACATTTTTGTTAATAAGATTGTTTCTGTTTTTGATTAACTGTTTTTTGTATTTGGATGCTCCCGTTTTCGGTGTGAAGACATTTATAATTGTTAGCTTTTCCTGACAGATAGACCCTGTAATTATTACATAATGCCCTTCTTCATCCCTTGTTACTGTCTTTACTTTAAAGTCCAGTTTGTCTGATATAAGTATCGCTACTCCGCCTTCCTTTTGACTTCCAGTAGCATGATATATATTTCTCCATCCCCTTATTTTCAATCTGANTGTCTCTGTTACTTTGCGTTCCTTGCAACATTTCCCTCATAGAGCTCCCCGCAGGATATCTTGTAGGGCTGGATTAGTGGTGACTAATTGTTTCTATTTTTATTTCTTTGGAAAGACTTTTATCTCTCCTTCTATTTTGAATGACAGGCTTGCTGGATAGAGGATTCTTGGCTGCATATTTTTCCTATTCATCGGTTTGAAGATCTCCTGTCATTCCTTTCTGGCCTGCCAAGTTTTAGTAGATAGGTGTGTCACCACTCTGATAGGTTTCCCTTTGTATGTTAGGGCCCTATTCTCCCTAGCTGCTTTCAGAATTCCCTCTTTGACTTTATCTTTTGCCAGTTTCACTATGATCTATAGTGCAGAAGATCGATTCAAGTTACGTCTGAGGAGAGTTGTCTGTTCCTCTTGTATTTCAATGTCTGTTTCCTTCCCCAGACTGGGGAATTTTTATGCTATAATTTGTTCAAAGACTCCTTCAGTCCCTTTCCCTCTTTCTTCCTCTTCTGGAATTCTTATGATATGGTTATTGTTCCATTTGATTGTATCCCTGAGCTCTCGAATTTTCCTTTCATGTTCCTGTATCAGTTTATCTCTCTTTTTCTCAGCTTCCTCTTTTTCTATAATTGTTTCTTCTAAATCACCTATTCTGTTCTTTGCCTCTTCAGTCCGTGCATTGGACGCCCCCATCTTATTACTCATCTCATTATAGCAGTTTTTATTTCATCACAACTGTGTTTAAGCTCCATACTCTTTGTAGATGTAGTGTCTCTGCTGTCTTCTATGCTTTTTTCAGGCCAGTGATTCATTTTATGACTATTGTTCTAAATTCTTGTTCAGTTATGTTGCTTATATCTGTTTTGAGCAGTTCTTTAGCTGTCATTTCTTCCTGGAATTTCTTTAGAGGAGAATTCTTCCCTTTCATCATTTTGGATAGCTTTCTGTGTTGTTAGTTTTAAAAGCTTGTTATACACTCTGCACCTGTGAGCGCTGCTGTACGAAAGAAGCTCTTTGACTTTCCAGGGCCTGTCCATTCAGGAACTGTTCTTTGAATGGTGTCTCTTGTTCTCTCTTGTTGAGACTTTGGTTATTTTATATCCCTCTCGTATTGGTATTTGGTACTCTCCACCATGTGTACTTTGGCTTTTTTCTTGAGGTAGCTCTGTAAAAGAAAACAGAGAGACAAACACACAGGGAACAAAGGCACACAGATGCGCCAAGAAATCCAACAAACATGCAAACCGAAAGGGAAAAAGAAAAAGGAATAAAAAGGAAGGAAGGAAAATAGAAGACAGGAAAGAAAATAAAAGAGGAAGGAGGAGAAACAAATATTAAAAATAAAAAGAAAACAAAAAAGAAAAATACTCAGATGACAAAGGACAGTCTAAAGGCATAAAACCAGAATTCCTAGTCACAGATAAAGTGTATGCAGTGCTGATGGAAGAGCATACACAAAGAGAGAAATGACAGGGTGGGGAGAAAGCGAAACTCGACAATGACCAGGCAGAGAGACTAAGAGGCTTAATTCAAAGAATGAGGAGAATAATGTAAGAGACGAGGAGATGGAAATGAAGATAATGTTACTGAGAGAAATTGTATAGTCTAAATACTCCAGAGAGAGAGATAGAAAGGTAGTGGTGGAGGTGTAGAATATATATCTAGAGAATGAATTAAATGTGTCTGTTTAAGCAAACCAATGGCCAGAGTGCCCAGTTCAGCAGAGGGGATGTATGCGAATGAGACAAGGGAAAATATATTTGAATAGAAAGAATTGATCTAGAATTAGTCTCAGCAGTGCATCTATGTTGGTCTTGCCCCAGGCTCTGGTGAAGAAAAAATAAAAGCAGCTCTCTAGCAGGGATGGGCGTAGTTTGGTGTGAGGAGGTCTTAGCCTCCACTGTGCCCTGTCTGCTGCTCCTTGAGGCCCCGCCTTGGTGGTTGTGGGGAGAAAAATGGTGTTGCCTCAGTCCCTTCTTGAACAAGGCATTGCAACTCACGCTTTTGGGTCTGATCTCCCTGTGCTGAGGCCGTAGCTAAGGTGGGCTGTGTTCTATGTCCCAAGCCCCAGTCGTTTCCAGGTCCCAGTCCACCTGAAGCACAGTCCTGGATGTCGCAGCTTCCCCCGCTGGCGGGAGGTTGAGTGGGAGGAGCGGAGGTACAGCCTAGGGTTCGAAGACTCCTTGTCGCCAGGGTTCAAGCCTGGGGGGCATAGGTGCAGACTCAGTTCGGTGGCACAAGGCCGCCGCGGGGAGTCAAGCGGGAGAGCAGGGGCACAGCCTCTGGCCTGCTATCACTGTGCTGCTGGGGATGGTGCTGGGAGTGCAGCATAACAGGTTTTCCTGGCGCCCTCTGGGATGGGGGCACCCAGTTCAAATTCAGCACCCCAGCCAGAACTAAAAACACTCTGCTTCCAAGTCAAGGTTTTTCTCTTCTCCAGGGACAGTTCTATGAGCAGTTTCAGCTGCTCTTACTTTTCCCCTCCACTCACCCGACTGTCTGCGAGGGGAGCTCCCTCCTCTCCCTCCGCGTGTCTGGTACTGGCCTGCTTTTATCTTCCCCTGTTCACACTCACGCACTTATGAGGTTGCCTTCCCAGTGTACTCTGTTTCTTTGTCTTCCCAAACTCCTGAGACTCAGTGTCCTATGGTTTCAGGTCTTCTCTGTTTGAGAGATGGGTGCGAGCGAAATACATGGAGCTCCTTACTTCTCTGCCATCTTGCTCTCTCTCTCTCTCTCTCTCCCATTTTTAAAAACTTTGGTACTTTATCAGAAAAAGTATAGTCGTACCTGAAGCTGTACTGTCCAATGGAATGTTCTGCGATGATGGAAATCTTCTATATAAACCCATACCATATAGCAGCCACTTAGCCACATTACCCATTGAATATTTGAAATGTGGCTAATTCAACTATCTGAATTTTTTATCTAATTATTTTTGGTTTAAAATACAATTATCATACAGTACAATTGACTTATTTTTGATCTTAAGTTCTTTGATTNATTTAAATTATTTTCCCACTTCTGTTTTGGATCACTTATGCTAGTGATTTCTTCCATAACTAAGATCAAGATGACCAACTAGGATTATCAGTTTTAGAATCTTTTCTGTGCCAGAGTTTCATTTCAGGATTTCACCTAATACCTAACCATTGATTACCAAGTTAAAGGAAGAAATGAAAATACGAAGTTCATTAAAATAGTTAAGATTTAACTATATAACTATTGTTGACAGTTTAAAGTGAAATTTCCTGCTTTTAATTATATTTTGGAGTTGCTTTTATTTATGGAACAAAGATTTTCACCAGGAATCCAAGATAATACTCATATTTTAACTGCGTTTAGAACATTAATGCCCTACCATCCCTCAAAAATCAGTGGGTCTAAAACTAAATTTATCATCTTCCTTTTCCCACCACTCCAACCTCATCCTCCAGTTTTCTTCTTCTCTCTCTGATAACAGTTAATGGCAGCACCATCTATCCACTGGCCCAGGCCAGAAATCTGTAAGTCATAGTCATCTCCTTTACTCTCTATAATTTCCTTACTAATTTTTGCCCTCCCAAATGTATCTTGGAACTGCCTCTTTTACTTTGCCCTCAGGAATCATGCCTTAATTCAGATCTTCTATGTACCACTATTGCAATGGCAATCGTCTCCTAACTGATCTCCTATCCTGTGTCACTCCATTCCACCCCCACACATCTACGGTGTCTCTGAAATGATTCTTCTCTAAAATGCTAATACAATCATGTCATTCCCCTGCTTAACCTTTTCGTGGCTCTCTATTACCTATAGGATAAATTACCATTATTGGCATAAAGTAGACCCCATAGTAAATCAGTTTCCTAATTCTCTAGCTTATCATCTTTATCTACTTTATCCATTTGTCTAGAATTCCTGCCTCATTCATTCTTGCTAATTTCTGTTTGTTCTTTTACATTCAGGTCTTATCTCCCCTAAGAAAGCTTTTCTGACCCATGTTCCCAGGGATGAGTACGTGTCTGTTTTCTGTATTTTCTATGCTATGCTAATACTGCTCCCTGTGACTGTGTCATGCTCACCTTTGTGTCTTGAGAATCCCAGTTCCTGGCACATATAATAGGTGCTTAATAAATATTAGTTGTTCAGTGTTTATATAACTCACTGCTGCAAAGAACTACTTGCCTATGTATTTACTCTTATAACAACCCTAGAGGATTATAGGGCATATTTCCCAATTTTTCAGATGGTAGAATTAATGAATATGGTTGAGTAATAAGTGGAGAGTTGACAATGGAACTCAAACCTTCTGATTCCCAACCCAGTGTGTGTGTGTGTGTGTGTGTGTGTGTGCGCGCGCACGCACATGTGTTGTGTGTATGAGTACACCATTAGTTTTTGGAGATGTCATCCAAAGATAGGAGTGCAGTCATAGTAGTAGTTAAATTATATACAGTAGCTAAGCTTTAGGAACACAATCATTTTTTATCATTGAATCAGGTGAAACAATTTCTTACTTTGAATAAAAGTAATAGTAGGCTGTAGAGACTTAGAAGGATATAGGAGTATATGCTACAAAATCCTATCATACTGCCTTTAATCACAAACTAGCATGTTTATATATTTTCTTCCAAATGAAGTTATCTTAACTCAACATCTTAAAATTTAAACTTCATGTCACATTTTCTGCAGCTGATCCTGTTTTCTTTATTATCTTTTGAATTGATAGAGAGTGAAGTATTGGAATAATTTGTGAAAGGAGATAGTAGGAGAGAGTTGTTTGTGCTAGGGTGTGTTTGTCCGTGTGTGTTTCAAATGCCTAATCAGTACCTGAGTCATATACGCCTACATACAAGTTTATCATTCCTATAAGTGGAGAAGACTTTTTTTTTTGTTTCTTTCCAAAGAGAATAGTAAAGATGAGAACTAATATAGAAACTTCATTTGGTTGAATTATTTGTCCCATTCTTCCTGAATGTGGCATGATGATTGCTATTTTTTAAGTTCCAGGTCATCAAATTGGATTAAACTGACTTTTGAAATTCTCTTCCAAAAGGTTTCACTGGAAGAAAAAAACGCAACTATTATTTATGACTCTAAACTACAGACTCCAAAGACCCTCCAGGAAGCTATTGATGACATGGGCTTTGATGCTGTTCTCCACAATCCTAACCCTGTCCCTGTTTTAACTGACACTGTGTTTCTGACTGTTGCTGCTTCACTGGCTCTGCCATGGGACCATATCCAAAGCACATTGCTCAAGACCAAGGGTGTGACAGACATTAAAATTTCCCCTCAGCAAAGAACTGTAGTGGTGACAATAATCCCTTCTATAGTGAATGCCAATCAGATAATAGAGCTACTTCCAGATCTCAGTTTAGCTATTGGAATTCTGGAGAACAAGTCAGGAACTTGTGAAGATTACAGTATGGCTCAAGTAGGTGAAGTCATGCTGAAGATGAAAATAGAAGGAATGACCTGCCATTCGTGCACCAGCACCATTGAAGGAAAAATTGGGAAGCTTCAAGGTGTTCAGCGAATTAAAGGTAATAGATCTGGTGGTATTAGCCTGGTTGTTTTGTAAGGTTGAGCTTTCTGTTTTTGGCCTTTTAAGGTTTTTCTTTCCTCTTAAGCATGGGTTTAGAATCCACCGGACTAGAATGCTGACTGCTTCATTGAAGTCTGAATTCCAGAGTGTACAGTGTACATATTCCCAGGATTAGTGTGGGTAAAGCTAATGATTATAATTAACAGCTACATGAGTTTTGAACTAACATAAAAGGTAGCTGGGGTGGCCGTGCATGGAGTTCAGTGTTTTTAACACAACATGCATGGGGTCCTTTCTATCTCTAATCTATTTCTGTTTAGGCATGCAGAAACTTGGAGACCATAGATATAGTGGTCATATTTTTTTACTTTTCTCCAGTCTATGTCAGTAACATTTTATGAAAACAGAATTATCTTAAGAAAATCTGATGACAGTGAAGACAGAAACAATTATGTGTGGTTTTGATTTGAAAACTGCAGAATATTGGGGCGCCAGGGTGACTCAGTCGGTTGAGCGTCTGACTTCGGCTCAGATCATGATCTTGTGGTTCACAAGTTCAAGCCCCACATCGGGCTCTGTGCTGACAGCTCAGAGCCTGGAGCCTGTTTCAGATTCTGTGTCTCCCTCTCTATCTGCTCCTCCCCAGCTCGTACTCTGTCTCTGTCTCTTTCAAAAATAAACAAGACATTAAAAAAAAAAGAAAAGAAAACTCCAGAATGTTTTCTGAAGTGGCCTAAGAATAACTGAATTAAATATTTCTCTTTTCATTAACTAGTCTCCCTGGACAACCAAGAAGCTTCTGTTGTGTATCAACCTCATCTTATCACAGCAGAGGAAATAAAAAAGCAGATTGAAGCTGTGGGCTTTCCAGCATTCATCAAAAAACAGCCCAAGTACCTCCAATTGGGAGCTATTGATATAGAACGTCTAAAGAATACACCAGTCAAATCCTCAGAAGGATCACAGCAAAGGAGTCCATCATATAGCAGTGATTCAACCGTCACTTTCATTATAGATGGCATGCATTGTAAATCATGTGTGTTAAATATTGAAAGTGCTTTATCTACACTCCAGTATGTAAGCAGCATTGTAGTTTCTTTAGAGAATAGATCTGCCATAGTAAAGTACAATGAGAGCTCAGTCACTCCAGAAACCCTGAGAAAAGCAATAGAGGCCCTATCACCAGGGCAATATAGAGTTAGTATTACAAGTGAAATTGAGAGTACCTCAAACTCTCCCTCCAGTTCATCTCTTCAAAAGATTCCTTTGAACACAGTTAGCCATCCTCTGACTCAAGAAACTGTGATAAACATTGGTGGTATGACTTGTAATTCTTGTGTGCAGTCTATTGAGGGTGTCATATCAAAAAAGGCAGGTGTAAAATCCATACAAGTATCTCTTGCAAATGGCAATGGAACTGTTGAGTATGATCCTCTACTGACTTCTCCAGAAACCTTGAGAGAAGCAATAGAAGACATGGGATTTGATGCTGCCTTGTCAGGTAATTATTACTTTTTTCTCAGATTCCCTTAATGTTTTTTTATCTCCTAACTTGGATTCTTTGGCTTCCATCAATAATAATGAGTAATAGGCACTGCAATTCCGGTTTTTGGAAGTAAATCTTATAGAGGTAGTCAGCAGTGTATACAAAGATGCCTAAGGATGTTTGAATAATTATCTATAATATTTAAAACTAGAAACATTATACCATGATACATCCATATGATGAAATGCTATGAAGCCATAAAAAATTACAGTATTAAAAATACTTAATGCACAGGAAAGTGTGTGAGATATTTTGTTAAATGAAAACATAAAATGTAAAAATCTGTATATTCAAACTATGATCAAAATATTATAAACACATGTTAAGGATTTATACCATGTATATGCTATTTATGTATATGAGTGAGTAAAATTCTTGGTAGGACATGAACTAAAATTTTAATAGTGGTTATTATATGAGTGGTAGGATAAAGGTGATAGTTTTTCAATTGTGCTTTCCTATGTGTTTTAAGTTTCATGTGACAAGGATATATATGTATGTATGATGGGAGAAGCAAATGCTATTTTGAAAAAAAGGTAGAAATAAATAATAGAATTTTAACTGTAGTTTTAAATTAGGCATTCAAATGAAACTGACTCTAGAACTGCCTCAAAGTCTTTCCATTTCCTGACAGCTCTTGCCTTGAACTGAAACCAAAAATGAATAGTGCATGGAATTTGCCTGTGTGAACTTGTTGTTTTATTTATTTTTATTTTTTTAATGTTTATTTATGTTTGAAGGGGAAAGAGAGCATGAGCAGGGGAGGGGCAGAGAGAAAGGGAGACAGAGAATGTGAAGCAGGCTCCAGGCTCTGAGCTGTCAGCAGAGAGCCCGACGTGGGGCTCGAACCCACAAACTGTGAGATCATGATCTGAGCTGAAGTTGGAATCTTAACTGACTGAGCGGCCCAGACGCCCTACTTGTTGTTTTAAACTAGAATATAACCTAGCCTTGAATTAAACTGGAAATGCCCTAATGAAATGTCTTGCTGTAAATAAAATAGAAAAGTTGTATAACTAATTTCTAGATTAGAGAGGCATAAAAATTATCTTAAACACATGCTCAAATTATGGCACATAAATGTGAGTGGAAGAGGACCCAGAGACATACTAAATATTCTTAATTTTCATATTCAGAACAAATGGTAGAAATTGTAGAATTCTCACTTTTTAATGTCAAGGTATAGTTTTTATGTCATAAAATTCACCCTTAATTTTTTTTAAAATTTAGACAGAGAGGGAGAGGGGCAGAGGGAGAGAGAGAACCTCAAGCAGGCTACATGCTCAGCATGGAGTCCCATGCACAGCTCAATTCCATGGCCCTGGGATCGTAACCTGAGCCAAAAAATCAAGAGTCAGACACCTAACTGACTGAGCCACCCAGGAGCCGCAGAATTCGTTCGCCCTTTTAAAGTATACAGTCTAGTGGTTCTTAGTATATTCAGAGTTTTGCAGCTGTTATCACTGTCTAATTTTATAACATTTACATCACCAGCAAAAGAAACCCTGTACTCATTAGCAGTCACTCCTCATTTGCCCTCCCCTACCCCAGCGCCTGTTATCTGTTGTTCCGTTTTTTGTCTTTATGAATTTGACAACTCTAGGTACCATATAAGTGGAGCCATAGAATATTTGTCCTTTTGTGTCTGACTTCTTTCATTTAGTATCTTGTTTTCAAGGAACACAAGTGTTCATCTATGTTTGTAACGTATATCAGTATTTCACGTTTTTATTGCCAAATAGTATATATGTATATGTACACACACACACATTTGTGTTATATGTTGTATTTACATATCATTTTGTTTCTCCATTCAGCAGTTGGTGGAAATTTGGGAAGCCGTTTCCAATCTTGGCTTTTAGAAATAATGCTGCTATGAACATTTGTGTACGAATTTTTACATAAATATATGTGTTTATTTCTCGTGAGTATACACCTAAGAGTGTAATTTCTGCGTCATAGGGTGAATATGTTTAACTTTTTCAGGAATTGCCATACTTTTCCAAAGTGGCGGACCCATTTTACATTGCCACCTAGAATTCTCACTTTAATAAAGAAAATCTCAAAAGACCAGAATTCTTTTGCTCTAAAAAAGAGATACATAATACCTTATTAGAAAGTTAATATAGAATACTGAACTGTTAAAGAGCCTCCAGTACTAAAAATTTGAACAAAGTATAGGAAATCCATAATTGCAAAAGGAAATAACTATGAAACTAAAAGAATAATTTTAATTGGATATATTGAAGTGAAACTGCATCAGGTAGCCATAAAAATGAATAAAATTAGTTTTGGCCCAATTTAGTTGTATCTATCATTGCTTACAATTTTTAAAATTTCAAAATGACAGTATTTGAAATTGATTCACATTTTACTAACCCATAATGTTGAATTATTCTTCAGAGTTTCTATTAAACTAAAATACTTTGTCATACATAATGCATTGTGGACATCATATAAATAAGTTTAGCTTACATCAATATTGATTAAACAAGTTACTTACACTGTGATATTCCTATGCCTCATAAATATAGGAACCCAAATCATATCAATTTATACCACAGATAGTATATAAAAGTGAAATATATTCTTTTTTTTAATTTTTTTTTAAATTTATTTCTAGGAGAGAGAGAGGGAGACAGCGTGAGCAGGGGAGGGTCAGAGAGAGAGGGAGTCACAGACTGAAACAGGCTCCAGGCTCCGAGCTGGCAGTCAGCACAGAGCCCGACGCGGGGCTCGAACCCACGAACCGCGAGATCATGACCTAAGCGAAAGTCGGACGCTTAACCGACTAAGCCACCCAGGCGCCCCAAAAGTGAAATATATTCCTACGGTCAAATCTGGCATCTGGCATTATTGCAAGCAGGGACCTCACAGACATTCAGACTGAACCCCCAAAATGGCATTTATCTTATTCTTTTGGGTCTGTATTTTTGCAGCTGTAAGTATGGTTCACAGATCAGCAGTAGCAGCAGCATCTCTGGGAGCTTGTTAGAACTTTAGACTTTCTGACCCACTGCACACCTATTAAATAAAAATCTACATTTTGATTTTCATAAGCTCTCCAGGTAATTCATATGTGCATTAAAGTTTGAGAAGCACTGGTATGAATAATTTGCTGCATTGATCTCTATAAATAAACTCTCTGAATTAAATCTATATTAACATTTTTTACTTAATGCAATGATAATGTAATATGAAATAATTTAAAATGGCATTTAAGAATTTTTATTTAACAGGGCACCTGGGTGGCTCAGTCATTAAGCATCTGACTTTGGTTCAAGTCATGATCTCACGGTACGTCAGTTCAAGTCCCACATTGGGTGATATAGAGCCCCGCTTTAGGTGAGCTTGAGCCCCACTTTGGGTGAGCTCAAGCCTTGCTTCTCTCTTTCTCTCCCTCTCCCTCTCCCTCCCTCCCTCCCTCCTTCCCTCTCTCTCTCCCTCCCTCTCTCTCTCTCTGTCTCTCCCTTTCTCTCTCTTTCCATCCCCCTCCCTCTCTCTCTCTGCCCCTCCTGGGCTTCTCTCTCTCTTTCTCTCTGCCTCTCATTTACTTGCTCGCGCTCTCTCTCTCTCTCTCTCTCTCAAAATAAAAGAAGAATATTTATGTAACAAATGTGAACAGAGTAAAAACAACTTTCCAACTACCTTACATGGCTTCAAACATGAACTCGAGCAATAGGAGAAATTTTGGTCAGACTAGTAAGTGGAATTCAAGAGTACTTGGTAATCTCTAGTAGTCCATGTCTGTCATCTACCTAGACCTCAGGATTCATGAATGCAACATATTCACTAACTTTTAACAATGGCGTTTACCTCAACCAACTCAAGGGTCCCAGGAATTAATTGTTCAACAAATAATCACTAGGAGCTTGTTATGTGCCGAATATGTATTAAGAGTCATAACAAACACAGTAATGGCCATGATAAATAGATAAAAAACCTTGGCACAGTGAAGGTCACCATAAAAGAAGTGATAGATTTGTGACTACGGTGACCCATATTATTGGGATAAAAGGTTGATATCAAATGACTGAATTCTGTATTTCTGCTAGAGATCAATCAGAGTTTGAAATGCCATCCGAATTGTGGCTACTTGTTTCCTGAATGTCATTGTCAGTTCTGATCCTGGCTTCACAATCTATCACTATAACCCCTTCCGAGACAGAGAGGGGTTGTCGCATTTTGTCTTTATGTCATACTAATCATGGGTGGGATGTAAAAGTTAAAAGAGATAGAAATATGTGAGGTGCTTTGCTTACTTCATTGGTGAATTCTTTTTTTAAATTTTATTTTTTAAAATTTTAATTCAAGAGTAGTTACTGTAGTGTTATATTAGTTTCAGGTGTAAAATATAGTGTTTCAACAATTCATACATGACCTGGTGTTCATTACAAGCACACTCCTTAATCCTCATTACCTACTTAACCCATCCTCCTAACACCCCCTCTGGTAACCAACTGTCTATTCTCTATAATTAAGAGTCTCTTTCTTAATTTGTCTCTCTCTCTCTTTTTTGTCCCTTTCCTCATTGCTTCTTAAGTCCCACATATGAATGAAATTATATATTTGTCTTTCTCTGACAAATTTATTTCCCTTATCATTATACTCTCTAGCTCCATCCATGTCATTGCAAATGGCAAGATTTCATTTTTCACGGCTAACTAATATTCCATTGTGTACACACACACACATTTATATACAATACACACACACACACACACACACACACACCAGAACTTCTTTATCCATTCATCAATTGATGGGTCTTGGGCTGTTTCCATAATTTAGCTATTGTACATAATACTGCTGTAAACATTGGAGTGCATGTATCCCTTTGAATTAGTGTTTCTGTATCTTTTGGGTAAATAGTGCAATTTCTGGATCATAGGGTAATTCTATTTTTAACCCTTTGAGGAACCTCCATACTGTTTGCCACAGTGGCTGTTCCAGTTTTCATTCCCACCAACAGTGCAAGAGGGTTCCCCTCTCTCCGCATCCTTGCCAACACCTGTTTCTTGTTGTTGATACTAGCCATTCTGACAGGTATTAGGTGATACCTCATTGAAGTTTTGATTTTCATTTTTTTCATTTCATTGATTTTCATTTCCCTGATGGTAAGTGATGACCAGCATCTTTCCATCTGTCTGTTGGCCATCTCTATGTCATCTTTGGAGAAATGTCTGTTCATGTGTTCTTCCCACTTTGTAAGTGGATTATTTGTTTTTTGGGTGTTGAGTTTGATAAGTCTTTATAGAATTTGGACACTAACCCTTTCTCGGGTATGTCATTTGCAAATCTCTTCTCTCATTCCCTAGATTGCCTTTTAGTTTTGTTGATTGTTTCCTTTGCTGTGCAGAAGCTTTTTATTTTGATGTCGTCTTGATGGTTTATTGTTCATTTGGTTTCCTTTGCCTCAGGAGACATATCTAGAAAAAGAAAAAAGCTGCTCTGTCCATTGTCAGTGAAGTTACTACTTGTGTTTTCTTCTAGGATTTTTATGGTTTCAGGTCTCACATTTAGGCCTTTCGTCCATTCTCAATTTATTTTTGTGTATGGCGTAAGAAAGTGGCCCAGTTTCATTCTAGTGTGTGCAGCTGTCCAGTTTTTCCAACACCATTTGTTGAAGATATTGTCTTTTATTCCATTGCATATTCTTGCCTCCTTTGTCAAAGATTAATTGACCATTTAGTTGTGGGCTTATTCCTGGGCTTTCCATTCTGTTGATCTCTATGTCTATTTTTGTACCAGTGCCATACTGTTTTTCCTACTGCAGCTTTGTAATACAACGTGAAGTCTGGTATTGTGATACCTCCAGTTTTGTTTTCCTTTTTCAAGATTGCTTTGACTATTCAGGGTCTTTTGTGGTTCTATACAAATCCTAGGATGGTTTGTTCTAGTTCTGTGAGAAATGCTGTACGTATTTTGATAAAGATTGCATTAAATGTGTAAGATTGCTTTGGGTAGTATAGACATTTTAACATCATTTGTTCTTTCAATCCATGAACATGGAATGTTTTTCCATTTCTTTGTGTTGTTTTCAATTTCTTTCATCAGTATTTTATAGTTTTCAGAGTACAGGTCTTTTACCTATTTGGTTAAGTTTATTCATAGGTATTTTATTATTTTTGTTGCAATTTTAAGTGGAATTGCTTTCTTAATTTCTTTTTATGCTGCTTCATTATTGATGCATAGAAATGCAACAGATTTCTGTACATTGATTTTGTATCCTACAACCTTACTGAATTCATTTATCAGTCCTAGTAGTTTTTGGTGGACTCAAGGGTTTTCTGTATGGTATCATGTCATCTGCAAACAGTGAAAGTTTTCCTTCTTCCTTGCCAATTTGGATGCCTTTTATTTCTTTCTGATGTCTGATGCCGTGGCTGGGACTTCCAGTTCTATTTTGAATAAAAGTGGTGAAATCAGACATCCTTGTCTTGTTCCTGATCTTAGGAGAAAAAAAGCTGTCAGTTTTTCACCATAGGATATGATGTTAGCTATGGGTTTTTCATAGAAAGCATTTTATTATGTTGAAATATGTTTACTCTAGATCTACTCTTTTGTGGGTTTTTATGATGAATGGATGTTGTACTTTGTCACATGCTTTTTCTGCATCTACTGAAATGATCATATGGTTTTAATCCTTTCTTGTGTTGATATAATGGATCATATTGGTTGACTTGCAAATATGGAACTACCCTTACATGGGAGATGCATTTTATCATGACCGTCAATCTCATCATTCTCTAAAAAGGTATATAATATATGAAGTTAAGTCTTCATTAACCAATTAAAGCAAGAAGAATAGTCAGATTCTTTTCTTTTTTTTGTATATATATTTTTAATTTCAAACTTAAAGAAAAGCTACAAAAGCAATACAAAGAATTCCTGTTTACCAATTTCTCTCACATTCCCTGGCTGTCAATATTTTACCACATTTGTTTTATCATTCTCTCTCTCTCTCTCTCTCTCGACAGACAGACAGACAGACACACACACACATACACACACACACACACTTTTTCTGAATCATTTGAGAGTACATTGCTGCAATGATGCTATAAATTCTTTTTAATCCATTTTCTGATTATGTATTTATTCTTCATATTCACACACTGAAGCTACCAGTTACAAGGATCAGATTGGCAACCCTTTCTTGAAATTTTTGGAATCTTTTCTGATTGTTGCCTCAAGCGCAAGAAATTCAACCTTCCTTCCTTTTGGATTCACTGAAGCATGAATAGTGTCACTACAGCCTATAGAAAATCTAATCGAAGGAAAGTAGCCATTTAATTCAGTGTGGCTTTTTAATACCTGCACTACTTCTGTGGAAGATGGAAGCTTTTGCTCTTTTATTTGCCACACTCACTGGGTTAAAGTGCACAATTTTATGGATCTTTGTTGAGAGGTCATGCCAAGGTAGCTAAACAGGACTACTTCTGTGACTTATTTTAATTCAGTACTGTACTTCCAGAGTATGAAAATTGCAAATTTTATTATGGGTTATCTCTGGTACCTGAAATAACTGAATTACTCTGGAACAGGACCTAAAGTAATTAGCAGTATAAACTTTTTTTTAGCGTCTAAGTTCAATATGAAAGCTTGACAGTAATTATGAGAGAATGAAATAAACTCCTGGCTGGATTAAAATAATGTTTTATTTTTCAAAGTCAAAGCTATTTCCTTTGGGCAAATGAGCTTCCTTTTTGAAATGTTTAAGATAACAGTAGAATTTGGTAAATTTTGCTGTCTGTGTTCTAAATAATGCTCTCATAATCTGAATGAATGTAGTTTTGAAATTAGGTTGACTAATTTTGGAATTGGAAGTGTCTAGTCAGTTGTGATCGGTGCCCTTTACTATACCCAGACTGGCTGTAGTGCCATCACCTGGGAATGTGGTGGAAGTGCAGAATATCAGGCGCCATCCTAAATGTCCTGAATCAGAACCTGCATTTTAAGAAAATCCCCTAGGTTAGTGTGTGTGTGTGTGTGTGTGTGTGTGTGTGTGTGTGTGTGTGTTAAAATTTAACAGCCATTATTATACTGATTTGGAAAGTATGGATCATTATTTATTAGGAAAATGGTCGGGCTTTTGTTAAAGTTTCTGCAAAAGATGCCCTTTTTGGCATCCTGAAAACCAACTCTTCTATGAAGGGATTCCTCTGTGGGTTAGCCAAATAGAGCTGAAGCAGTGTTTTTGCCCAAGGGGAATAAATAACAAGTTAGATAGGTACCTGGAAATTTCCACATCACCTCTTTTCCTCCTTATCGCTGCAGGAGAGTATAACATCTTGAGCTTCTTTGCAGGCCCGTGAATGTGCTGGAGAGAATAACTTTTCCCTTCTTGGAGGTGATTAACACTTAAGTGGATAAACTAAAACAGAATAGCAGATTTTCTGAGACTGCAGGGGAATTTCTGGATGATAGGAGCTTCCCATTGCTCCACAGTGCATAAACATTCTATGGAGAGATTTTCCAAATATTCCCTTGAACAAAATAAAGGTTTCTGTTGACTTTCTCCTTGTCTTTTCTTCCATTGTCCACAAAGACATTTTAATTTAAAAAATACTATAGGGGTGCCTGGGTGGCTCAGTCGGTTAAGGGACCGACTCAGTTCAGGTCATGATCTCATGGTTTGTGGGTTCAAGCTCCATCTCAGGCTCTGTGTTGACAGCTCAGAGCCTGGAGTCTGCTTCAGATTCTGTGTCCCTCTTCTCTCTGCCCTTCCCCTGCTCGTACTCTGTGTCTTTCTCCGTCTCTCAAAAATAAATAAACATTAAGAAAAATTTTAATTAAAAAAATTAAAAACACTACACATTAGTGTTTAAAATTCAATCAATACAGAAGTATCTGTAGAGAAAATGTGTCTGTTATTCTATACCTGCCTTATCCCCATTCCCCAGAAGTAGTCACCGTTATTAATATTTTGGAATGTAGCGTCCCCGATTTTCTTATGCATAGTCTCATATATACATGTATACAAAAACTTTCTAAATGACATCATACTGCAGCGCTGTTTTGTTAATTGCTTTTTTGTTCCACTTACTGTATCATAAATTGCTTTAATGGTAGTATGCAAATCATTAACATGATAAAAATTCATCATAAAAATAAGAGCTGTCTTGGGGGGGCGCCTGCGTGGCTTAGTCGTTAAGCTTCCGACTTCGGCTCAGGTCATGATCTCACCGTTTGTGGGTTCGAGCCCCGCGTCGTGCTCTGTGCTGACAGCTAGCTCAGAGTCTGGAGCCTGTTTCAGATTCTGTGTCTCCCTCTCTCTCTGACCCTCTGCTGCTCACGCTGTCCCTCTCTCTTAGAAATAAATAAAAAACAGGGTTGCCTGGGTGGCTTAGTCGGTTAAGCGTCCGACTTTCGCTTAAGTCATGATCTCGCGGTTCGTGGGTTCGAGCCCCGCGTCGGGCTCTGTGCTGACTGCCAGCTCAGAGCCTCGAGCCTATTTCAGAGTCTGTATCTCCCTCTCTCTCTGACCCTCCCCTGCTCATGCTGTCTCTCTCTCTCTCTCCCAGAAATAAATAAAAATATTGAAAAAATAAATTAATTAAAAAATAGATCTTTAAAAAAATAAATGAATAAAAAACATTAAAAAAAATAAGAGCTGTCCATTAACAAACTACTCTCTATCTGGGGTTTGCAGTGGAGAAAATGTCTAGAAGAACTTGGTATAACCAAAGTTTTGTTTATTCATTTAGTTCCGACCCAAAGAACTGGGATGGGCAGTATTTTAAGTCACTTCCTAGAAAGTATAAAGATAACGGTGCTGAGAGCTCTAGGTCTATGCTGGTTTAAAGGTGTGGATTGACAGTACCTCGAGGCGTGGATGGTGATGAATGACAAGGGTGCAACTAAAGAGTATCTTAAATGAAAAGAATCTTTCCCTGTCTACCAGATACAAATGAGCCGTTGATAATAATAGCTCAGACCTCATCAGAAATGCCGCTTCTGACCTCAACTAATGAATTTTATACTAAAATGACGATGCCAATTCATGATGCGGAGGCAAAGACTTCGTCTAAGTGTTACATACAGGTCACTGGTATGACTTGTGCTTCCTGTGTAGCAAACATTGAACGGAATTTAAGACGAGAAGAAGGTGAGACACTTTTGTAGCCTGTTATTTTGTGTGCTGAATTGAAGACTGTGCTTTTTTGATCCTTTGGGTATTTAGTAACAATTTTTGTGATTCTTGCCAAGGCCTTATGAAGTCATGCATATCAATGATGTGCAGGAAAACCCTGATTCTCTGACAGTCAGTTTTTGTGTTCTGTTCCTTTAGATAGAGTTCCTATCTTGTTTACCTCATGATCACATTTTAATATCAATGAAAAGTGCATGAAAATAGCAGAAAGAAATATATATTTTAAGTTTACTATTCTCTGTTGACCTTGGCTGCAATGCTTTTTAAGAAAAACATACAAATTTTATGATTAAGCTTAAAAATAGCTACAGTCCATAAGATTCAATATCACTATACTTGAACCAACCACCAGACCAAAACCAAGTTTGTTTAGAATTATATTATTCTTTTCCAACAGTATGATCAATGATATTTCAGTAAAAATGTTAACAAGTTACTCAATATTGTGTACAAATTTTAATACTGGGTTACAAAATCTTGGAAAATTTAGAGCATACTTTTTTTTATTCAGTCATACCCAAATATTTTACCTTATAAGGTTGCACTCATATTAATATATGACTTCACACTGTGGCATAAGATTTGTTAACCCTTAAATATATACGGTTATGTTTAATGAAACTGAAGTCATAGGTTTGGTACTTTGACAGCCCTAGCCCCATATTTCTTTTTTTTTTTTTTAATGTTTGTTTATTTTTGAAGGGGAGAGAGAGGGAGAATGAAAATGAGCAGGGGAGGGGGGAGAGAGAGAGGGAGACATAGAATCCGAAGCAGACTCTAGGCTCTGAGCTGTCAGTAAAGAGCCTGACTTGGGGCTCCAACCCACGATCCGCGAGATCATGACCTGAGCTGAAGTCGGACGTTAAACTGACTGAGCCACCCAGGCACCCCTAACCCAAGGTTTCTTAAATAATACATGCTGATAGTCACAAGGGCCAAATAAGTAAGATTAGTATCATCTTATCCTGTCTATTGTGGGGAAATAACTCAGAATATATAATAATACAGGCCTGTGGCCCATAGAATCACCTTTTATATAAAGGCCAGAATATTAAAACAAAATGTATGTTATACAGAGCGAATTCCATTATTAACCTTATCTGCATTATGTCATATTTGCGTGTGATTTTAGTCTCCATTCTATCTAGTTAGAATGCAGTTGAGGCTAAAGCTTATATTACACTTTCATTGATTAAAACAGGAAAGGAGGGAGGTTGTGAACATATGAAAGCAAAAGAAGTTTCTAAGTTTCCTGTTTAATTTGAGAACCAACTATGTTTGGGCAATTCCAAAATAGCCTTTTTCATGAGACATGCAATGCCTATACCAATTATGAATCTTTTTTTTTTTTAAATCCATTGTGCTGATTCTTCCAGTTACACCCCACTCTCCCCTTTACTACCTCTTTACCCAATTAAGAATACCATTGGCTTAGCTGGGGTCACTATATTCACTTCTTTAAAAACTACGTAACACTGGTCATCTCTAAGTTTAGTTTGCATTATATTTCTAAAAATGAATAGAGTTCTAATTATAGTTTAAGTAAGAGTTTAAAAAATTATCCATAATTTATGTAAGTATGAAACCTATTTTTGAAAAGTCAGATTTTCCCTTCTATTTCTATTTGGCTATAGATTACATCCAACTGAAGCAAAAAGATTTTTCCTACTTTCTCTATACCCTACTCTTATTACTGACACTTTCCTATGAACTGATCCTCTGAGTTATTTGGTATCCACAAAGCCCAGAGTGTAAGTACTTTATATAGAGAACTTAGATTATATAGGTACTTTGTTTACTTATTAAAAACTGTTATTAAATTAGAATTCTTTTCTTTTCTTTTTATCAAACCCCAGAGTTGACCTATGGACTGTTGATCCCCATTCCCTATAAGGTAGCCACCAAGTGCCACAGATTCCTAGAAAGAGCTGGCCTTACTGCTATGCAAAATTAATTTTCTTTATAACAATGACAGCAATAGCTGACCTATAGAAGTAGGATGGTTGTTAATAAAAGGCTTGCATGAAAGAACAGGATGACTACCATAAAATGAACTCCTTTGCTCTGTTAACAAGTTGTATGGCACTTTTTTCCTTAGGAATAAGAGCACTGTATATTAGTGTATGCCAGACAGTAAAACTGGATAGTTTTAAGAAATGACTATTATTTGATAATGTTATAATGTGCATGTTTGTAGATTCTTGGATTCCTTACTATAATTGCAGTGACTTCCTTAAGTGCATGAGTTCCTTTCTCTAGGTCTTATTAGTTTGTACAAATGCTTTATATTTACATGTTAAGGCCTCAATGTATTGCAATATATGGGTCTGATTTGGATACTAATTAAAACAAACAAACTATGTTAAATTAATAAACAGTTATAAGACAATTCTGGAAATGTGAATTCTACATGGATATTTGGTGATATTGAGGACTTAACTTCAGGTGTGTTAATGGTATTGTGGATTTTTTTTAAGGAGAAGAGTCTATCTTTTAGCGATGGATATTTAAATATCTACATATGAAATGATGTTATCTGGGTTTTGCTTGAAAATCATCAGAGTAGAGTACAGGAAGTAAGAGGATAGGGATATTGATGAAACAAGATCATATGGTTATATCAAGTTTATTGTGCTGTTCTCTCTTGTGTGTGTGTGTATGTATATATATATATACATACATACATATATATATACACATATATGTATAGTGGAAATTTTCTGTAATAAAAAGTTTTAGAAAATAAGGTCCCCATTCAGCTAGTTTTATTTGGTTTAGGTTCAAGATTATATAAAAGTTTAGTAATAAATTTCTCTAGATTCACTTTAATCTTTTCACAAATATAAAAACTATTATGACATTCCTCTTTTTATAAGGATATTATCTCAATTATTTTTCTTATCAATGCTTCCAGGAATATATTCCGTACTTGTGGCTCTAATGGCTGGCAAGGCAGAAGTAAGATATAATCCTGCTGTTATACAGCCCCCAATGATAGCAGAGTTCATCCGAGAACTCGGATTTGGAGCCACTATGATAGAAAATGCTGATGAAGGAGATGGTGTTTTGGAACTTGTTGTAAGTAATCATTTTTGTGTTATTAATACAATTTCCAAGAAAAATTCTGGAGGAGGATTCAGAAAATAGTTTCAAAGATATTTAAGTTTTGAGAAAATAAAGCATAACAGGAAAATTAAGGAAACTGGAAAATAGAAGGATAGGATATACTTAATGGTGGCCTTAAAGCATGGAATTTAAGAAATAATCATATGTTTATTGAGAACCAACAAAGAAGAATTAGGTTTGAATAAATAAATAAAAATCAACTTTTAAAATATAGTATGATTCCTATCTAGTAGCATAGAAAAGACAAAATTTCAACTGCATTGAAGGCTGAAATTTTGTAATGAAGTCATAAAACCAGGTGGAAGGTATATTGGTGTACCATGGTCATTTTATTTTATACCTTAAACAATTAAAACAAAAAAAATTAACCCTGTACCAAAATTGGTATTAGGTCAATCAAAAATTTGAATNGTTCAGAAAATAGTTTCAAAGATATTTAAGGTTTGAGAAAATAAAGCATAAAAGGAAAATTAAGGAAACTGGAAAATAGAAGGATAAGATATACTTAATGGTGGCCTTTAAGCATGGAATGTAAGAAATAATCATATGTTTACTGAGAACCAACAAAGAAGAATTAGGTTTGAATAAATAGATAAAAATCAACTTTTAAAATATAGTATGATTCCTATCTAGTAGCATAGAAAAGACAAAATTTCAACTGCATTGAAGGCTGAAATTTTGTAATGAAGTCATAAAACCAGGTGGAAGGTATATTGGTGTACCATGGTCATTTTATTTTATACCTTAAACAATTAAAACAAAAAAAATTAACCCTGTACCAAAATTGGTATTAGGTCAATCAAAAATTTGAATGTAAAAAATAAAACCGTGAAATTACAAGAAGAAATATTTAGTGCCCTTTTCCCAGTCTTTTAGTATAAAAACTTCAGACATCAAGAAAATCAAAAGAATTGTACAGTGGACACCGTTATATACACCACTTAGATTCTCTATTGGCATTTTAGTGTATTTGCTTTACTATACATAAGTCTGTTAATCCATTGTGTGAACAATTTTAGATTCACAAAGTTGCAAAAATAGTAGGGAATATCTATGAAGCTTCTACCCAGCTTTTCCCAATAATAACATCTAATCTATCACTTAAAAAATAATATTAGAGTGGACATGGTCTTTCTAAACATCATACAAACCCAAAAAGGAACGATTGATAAATTCATGTACATAAAAATTTATTTTTGGAATGTAAAACACCATAAACAAAGTCAAAATACAGGTAAAATAATTTATTTCTTATCATAGATGAAGGTTAATTTTCTTAATGTACAAAGAACTGTTGTAAATCAGTTAGAACCAGCAACCCAAAAGAGCGATAGTAAAGGATATGAACTGACAGTTCACAGAAAATCAAAAACATTACCACTTTAAACATATGAAAAGATGTTCACCCTCACTTGTTATAAGAATAAAGCAAATTAAAACTGCAATGAAATACCTTTTTCAACCTATTAAATTGGTAAAGGTAAAAAACAATTTTGTTAACTCTGTGTCATCTCTCATATATTGCAGTTGGAGGGTCATTGCAAGCTGTCAACAGGGGAATTAGGCAATATTTATGAAAAGTAAAATTGTACATCCCTTTGCTTTTTATAGGAAGTTATCCTACAGACATAGTTGCATATGTATGAAATGACATGTATGCAAAGATGTTCATTATAGTATTTTGGGAGGGGGGAAGCGCAAGACGAAGAGATGGGGAGAGGGGCAAAGGGAGACAGACAGAGGGAGAGAGAATTTCAAGCAGTCTCTGTACTTAGTGAGGAGCCCAATAGGATGCTTGATCCTATGACCCTGGGATCATGACCTGAGCCTAAATCAAGACCTGGACACTCCACCGACTGAGCCACCCATGTGCCCCAAGACTTAATTAGTTAATATTTAAAGTGAGAGACAGAGAGTGGGAGTGCGGAAGAGGGGCAGAGGAGAGAGAGAGGATCTTAAGCAGGTTTCCCACTTAAGTGCAGAGCCCAACAGAGGGCTCAATCCTATAACCCTGGGATCATGACCTGAGATGAAATCACGAGTCGGGTACTCAACCAACTGAGCCACCCAAGCCCCNTGACTTATTTCGCTCAGCATAACACGCTCAAGGTCCATCCATGTTTATTTTTAAGTAATCTCTACATCCAACATAGGGTTCGAACCTACAGTCTCAAGATCAAGAGCTGCATACTTCACCAACTGATCCAGGCAGGCACCCCCATTGGCTTTTATTTTTTTTGAAGATTCTAAAGATTAATAGCTTTATTGAAATGTTATTCACATGCCATGAAACTCATGCTTTTAAAGTATACAACTCAGTGTTTAAAAATTTTTTATGTTTATTCATTTTGGTGAGAGAGAAAGAGACAGAGTCTGTCTGAGTAGGGAAGAGGCAGAGAGAGAGGGAAACGCAGAACCCAAAGCAGGCTCCAAGCTCTGAGCTGTGAGCATGGAGCCAGAAGCGGGGCTCCAACTCATGAACTATGAGATCATGATCTGAGCTACAGCAGGATGCTTAACCGACTGAGCCACCCAGGCCCCCCTAATTCAGTGTTTTTTTATATCTACAAACTTGCAGTTATCACCATATCTAATTTTAAAACATTTTTGTCAGCCCAAAAAAGAAACCTCATGTTTGTTACTATTCACTCCTCATTCTTGATACTAAGCATTTGAGTATTCTTTCTTTTATTCCTTGGTCAGTCTAGCCAAAAATTTGTCAGTTTTGTCAGCCTTTCAGAAAAACAATTTTTGGTTTTATTAATTATCTCTATTCTCTCTTTTGTGAGTGTCCACTCTAATCTTTAATTTTCTTCCTTTTGCTTGCTTTATGTTTAGTTTCCTTGTCTTCTTTAGTATCTTAAGGTGAAAGTGTAAGTCATTTATTTGGGATCTTATTTTTTAATATTGGCGTTTACAAGTACACATTTCCCTCTCAGTAATGCTTTCATTTCAAGTATTATACTTTTCAATTCCAGACTGTCCACGGGGCCATTTATATAATCTCTCTGTTTATTGATACTATTTTTGGTGAAACATTGTTTTCATATTTTCCTTTAATTCTTCAGACATGTTTATCTGGCTTTTTTTAGTTCATTGGATTTTTTAAAAATTATTTTTGTTAGCTTCTTATCAAATTGGTTTCCATATAACACCCAGTGCTCATCCCAACAAGTGCCNGTCTCTTTTTCTCGGCTTTTTCTTTTTCTATAATTGTCTTCTAATTTACCTATACTCATCTCTGCCTCTTCAATCCGTGCATTGGATGTCTCCATTTTTATGCATCTCATTTTTAGCATTTTTAAATTCATGATAACTATTTTGAAGCTCCATAGTCTTTGTAGCAATAGTTTCTCTGATGTCTTCCATGCCTTTTTCAAACCCAGCGATTAATTTTATGAGTATTTTTCTAAAGTCTTGTTCAGTTATGTTACTTATTATCTGTTTTGAGCCATTCTTTAGCTGTCATTTCTTCCTGGAATTTCTTTAGAGGAGAGTTCTTCCATTTCGTCACTTTGGCTAGCTTTCTGTGTCTTGTTAGTTTTAAAGCTTGTTATGCACTCTGCACCTGTGAGTACTGCTGTATTAAAAAAAGGGTTTGGACTGTCTACGGCCTCTCTCTTCAGGAAGTGTACTTTGACTGGTATCTCTTGGTCTCTCTTGTTGAGACTTTGTTTATTTTATTTCTGTACTCGTAGTGGTATTTGGCACTCTCCACCATGTTTGCTTTGGCTTGTTTCTTGAGGTAGCCCTGGAGAAGAAAACAGACAGACAGACACACAGGGAAGAAAGGCACACAAACGCACCAACAAATCCAACAAACAAGCAGACCAAAAGGGGGGAAAACCAGAAGCAAAAAAAAAGATGATGGAGGGAAAACAAATAATAAAAAATAAGGAAAGCGAAGAAAAAAACCCCCAAAAGACAAAGAACAGTCTAAAACCATAAAACCAGAATTCCCAGCTTCAAATAAATAGCAGGGTGTATGCAGTGCTGATGGAAGAGCATATACAAAGAGAGAAATATCAGGGCAGGGAGAAAGCAAAATTGGACAGTGACCAGCAGAGAGACTAAGAGGCTTAATTCAGAGAGAGAAAGAGGAGAATATGTTAAGAGGCAAGGAGAAAGAAGCAAAGATAATCTTACTCTGAGAAACTATATCATCTGTTTACTCCAGAGAGAGAGAGAGATAGAAAGATAGCAGTGGAGGCGTAGAATATACATCTAGGAAATGAATTAAATGTGACTGTTTAAGCAACCCAATGACCAGAGTGCCTAGTCCAGCAGAGAGGAGGGATACAAGTGAGACAACGGAAAATATATCTGAATAGAAAGGATTGATCTAGAATTAATCAGGGTAGTGTATACATGTTGGTGTTGCCCTGGGCTCCAGTTAAAATAAAAAAGACAGTTCTCCAGTGTGGATGGGCATGGTTTGGTGTAGGTACATCTTGCCTCCATTGGGGGTCCTGTAGGCTACTCCCTGAGGCCCCACCTTGGTGTGTGTTTGTGCAGAGTAAAATGGCGGTTCCCGAGTCACTTCTCAAACCAAGCATTGCAAATTACTCTTTTGGGTCCGTTCTTCCAGTGCCACGGACATAGCCAAGGTGGGCCGTTTTGTATGTATCAAGCCATGCCTCGTTCCAGATCTTAGTCCTTGTGCTTTATGATACTGCCTGAAATGTAAACCCTCAGGCCAAGTCCTTCCAAGCCATTTCAAGCCAGCTGCTTCCCCACTGGGGATGGAGCCCAAAGAGCAGTGGAGCAGTTTCAGGCCTCGTTGCTTCCCTTCCAGGTGGAGCGGGAGAACAGAGGAGCAGTTCCTCCTGGCGCCGCCTGGTACCTGGGCATCCAGCTCAATGTCAGCTCCGTAGCAAGAAACTGGATTACTTTCTTTCCCGAGCCTAGGTTTTTCTCTTATCCAAGGACAGGGACAGTTCTATGAGCAGTTTCAGCCGCTGTTTATTTTCCCCTCGACTCACCGCGGCTCCCCACAAAGGGGACTCCCTCCCCTCCCTCCGTGTCTCTGGGTCCTGGCCCATTTTTCTCTTCCCCAGTTCACACTCATACACCTATATGGTTGTTTTCTCTGTAGACTCTGTCTTCTTTTCCTCCCAAACTCCTGCCATTCTGTAAGGGTTCCTATGGCTTCAGGCCTTCTCCATTTGAGAGATGGGGGTGAGTGAAATGTACAGAGCTCCCCTACTTCTCTGCCATCTTGCCTCCCCTTGAATATATTCTAAATAACTGATTTAATATCTTTGTCTCATAAGTCCAATGTCTGGACTTCCTAAGGGACAGTTTCTATTGATTGCTTTTTTCCCTTTATATGGACCATACTTTCTTGTTTCATCGCATGTCTCACAATTATTTGTTGGAAATATGTGGCAACTCTGGAAATAAGGGTCATTTCCACCTCTCAGGGTTTGTTGTTGTTGCTTTTTGCCATTGTTATTGTTTGTTTAGTGACTTTTTTGAAATAATTCTATAAAATCTATATTCTTTGTTATATGTGGCCACTGAAGTTTCTGCTTGATTAGCTCAGTGGTCAGCTAATGATTGGACAGAGAGTTACTTAAATACTTGGAACCAGTAAGTCTCCCAGTCTTTGCTCAGGATCTCTGTGCATGCCTTCAACACCAAGCTATGCAGTTGTCAATTTGCCTTAGTCTTCACTTCCTGTTTCTATAGAGCCTACTGGTCAGCCTGAGGTGAGAGATTAGGACCTTTTAGGTCTTAGTATGCATACAGTCTTGGACATGTGTACAATCCTTTGCATGTGAATCACCTTCTAGATTTTTAGGAATATGTTGGAGGTCTTATGTATATCTTGCTTCCCAGTTTTTCCTTTAGGCTTTTTGGTTAGCCTATTGTTTGCCCCAAGTGTTATTGTTTGCCTTAGGCAGCTACAAGATTAATAATTACCTTGAATTATTTTTGACAAATTCTCCCAGGGAATTCACTGAGCGCCAGTCAGGGTGAACGCAGACATCTTTGCAAGTGGGATGGATATTTCAGAGAACCATCAGCCAGATCGTATAATAACAGTTTCCTAGGAATGAGGTTTTGAAGGAGTTCCAACCATTTTCTGCTCTCGCTGGTGGCTTCCCTGATGCTGTTTTTCACCCTCACTGGGCTGCTAGTCTTCATGGCCACCACAGAGCTGGAGGGGAGAGGATGAGAATAAGGCAAATTATAATACAGATAATAGCACATATCTTGCTGTTTCATTGGATTCATCTGATTTTCTTGAATAAATTCTTCCTGGATTGCTAAAAACTTTTATTTAATTTCAGTTTCTTATAAAGTTGGTTCTGTTTTTTGTTTTTTTTTTTCCCATTTTTCTCACTGCTTTTATGGAGGGGAGAATTTTCAAAGATCTTTACCATTACTGGTATTCTTTCAGTACCTAATTCTTAAACTAATGAATATACTCTTTAGTTAGTTCCCAGAGTCTTTAAATGGTTGTTTTTTGAAGCTTTGTCCAATTTTATCATTGCGTTTTGGGGAAAGAATTTGCTAAGCTCCAAATACAGTCATTCCAGAAGTTCTGCTACTCCATTTTAGAATTTAATACCCAGCTGAACTGTAGCCTCACCCAAGAGGTATATAACACTTTTGTCATCCATCAACCTTCACTAAAAGTAATACTCAAGGCTAAGAAATCTATAGGGAAGCACAGCATTAAATACAAGAATCAATAGATGTCAAATCCTCTATCAGTGAGTATTGACAGGAAGAGGGAGACTTAGTGAGATCCTTTTCTATTTAACCTGTTGCAGCTGGGACCATATATTTGCTCAATGTAATTTTATATAGAAACCGCATTCTAATAAACATTTTAAAGCATATTAATAGTGCAGATAAGATCTTTTGTGTTAATCCCATGTTACAAGTCATGTTTAATAGAGGAAAAGGTAGATTTCTGAATAATAAAACCTTTGTCTTTAACAGGTGAGAGGAATGACGTGTGCCTCCTGTGTACATAAAATAGAGTCTATCCTCACAAAACACAGAGGAATCTTCTACTGTTCTGTGGCCCTGGCAACCAACAAAGCACATATTAAGTATGACCCAGAAATTATTGGCCCCAGGGATATTATCCATACAGTTGAAGTAAGTGTTAAGACTTTGCATTTCTGTGTTTGTATCTTTTCAGTCAGCACTCCATTGAATCACTTCTGGTTTGTATCAGATAGACTGATAAAGATCAGGCCCCTCTGATTACTCTCAATAAAGTCTGTCTCAAATTTAACATGTATTTACCCCCTTTTTTTCTTGGTGTTTGTCAGGAAGAGTCAGGCAAAGGCATATCGACAGTATTAATCAGGAGCAGACCGTAGGTATAACCACAGATCATTTTAAAATATTTAGAAATTGAAAGTAAATTACAATTTGTTGTAAGATTAATTAATCACTAGGAAAGCAAAGCATCATGCTAGATGCTTTATTGTTTGTTAGGTCAAAGCAAATGATGTAGTTTTTTAAAAATTTGAGTATAGTTGACACAATGACGTTACATTACTTTTGGGTATACAGCATAGTGATCTATAACTCCATAGTTATGCTATGCTCACCACAAGTGTAGCTGCCATCTGTCAGCATACAACACTAGTGTAGTACCATTGACTGTATTCCCTATCCTGTGCCATTTATTCCCATGATGTACTCATTCCATAATTAGAAGTCTGTATCTCCACTCCTCTTCACCCATTTTACTCGTTTCCCACCTACCTCCCCCCTGGCAACCATCAGATTGTTCTTTGTATTTATAGGTCTGATTCTGCTTGCAAATGATGTATTTTTAAGTTAAAGTAAGGAATTCAAAAGACCAAACTCTTGTCTTGGTAGCAAATTTATCCTGTGATCTTCAATAAATCTTAAGTGGTGGTAGTACACGTGAGACTGCTTTAAAAGCTTTACTGTGGTATAGCCTTGGTGTTAATCATGATCTGAAGATATTAATAGTTCAAATAAGATCCTATTAGTATAGATAATAATACCATTAACACCTTTGTGAAGCTAGCATTGTCAAGTATCTACTGTGAGCCAGTTACCAAGAATGCAAAGCTTCACTCTTAATTTAATTCTCACAACAGTGCTGTCATCTTCATTTTGGTGGTGGAGAAACTCAGGTTGAGAGAAGTTAAGTTACTTGCCCAAAGTCACATAGCTAGTAAGTGTCCTAGCTGGGATTTGAGCCTTTCTTTCTGACTCCAAATTTCATGGTTGTTTTTTTCACTGTGCTACATTGCCAACAAATTTAAGATGACAGCATTTTTCTGACCAGTTGAAAGTACAGTGTATGTTACTGTCTGTGCATATATTAGTCTTACTTATGTGTAGTTTTCTTTAATACTTTGTTTTATTGAGGAAAATTTTTGTTCATGTTCTTTTGTGATAGAATTAGAGTAAAGCTTGCAAAAGCAAAGACTTGAATAATATATTTAATATGGTGCTAGTTTTGTGGCCTATTAATCAGTTTTCTGTACTTGTTCAGGGGAGGGATGGATAGATGTCAAAGCTAAACTTTGATAGAAGTGATTAATGTACATTAATACTAGTGGATGACACTTATCTAAATATAAGATTTGTGATTTTACTATTGAATTCTGTCTTTATTACATCATCAAACACTGTCAGCCTAACCAAGCAACAGATTCTGATTTTTTTCTAACATTACTTCATGGAAGCTTTAGCTTACTTTTTGATGTAATGAGAATCTCTAGTGAGGACACCTGCACTTGAGTTAAATCATTAGTTTGAGAACAGTAGGATAGATATTAACTTGAGTTGGGAAATATTAATTTCTTTGATGAAAGATTATAAACAAACAAAAGAGAAGGAAGCACATCTTCATCTTTATATTCTCTACAGTGACTTGCATTCAGAAATTGAGTTGAATTGTTCTTAATGACAATACCATGACTTAGAATTTCTCTATATAATATTTATACATTTAGTGAAATAATTATTTTCTCATGAATTTCTTTAGAACTTAGGTTTTGAAGCTTCATTGGTCAAAAAGGATCGGTCAGCAAGCCACCTGGACCATAAACGAGAAATAAGACAGTAAGTGCTTTTGGTGTGTTAGTGAAAAACAGATTTTGACTCCTTGTTATAAATTTAACATCCTGTTGGCATGTCAGTTTTTATAGTGTCATCCTTATATTGAGTGGAGTGGTCGCAATTTGTATTTCCCTATAGTACATAGACTCTTTAACCATAAGCTACTTATTCAAATGATTTTTCTTTTCTATGTAAGGTGGAGACGGTCCTTTCTTGTGAGCCTCTTTTTCTGTATTCCTGTAATGGGGCTGATGATATATATGATGGTTATGGACCACCATCTTGCAACTCGTCACCATAATGAGAGCATGAGTCAAGAAGAAATGATCAACATTCATTCTTCTATGTTCCTGGAGCGCCAGATCCTGCCAGGACTGTCCATTATGAATTTGCTATCCTTTCTATTGTGTGTACCTGTACAGGCAAGTGAAATGCTAGCAAGTATATATGTTAATAATGAAAAATAGCAAAATGTGACAGGTAAGGCTACTTTCAGTTGCAAAATAGATATTAGGCAGAAGTTGGATCATTTTATGCTGTGGATGCTTTATAAACTGAGTGGTTAAAGTAGATAATAAATTCCATTTAACTCCTAAGGATATTGTTTAATGGCAAAACAGAATAAGGGCTCAGTTCATATTTAGATATGAATTTAGAATTCATATCTGCTATTACATATAGTTGTATATTTAAAGCTAAAATAGATTTATTTAACTATATTTGTATTTAATATTCCATGCTAAATATATTAAAATTAATTATATTCATATTAGTATATTAAATGTTGTTTAATTATTAATTTAGTATATAAAATAAAATAATGGTGGCAATTATAATATTATGTTATTATTTTTATTATATCTCCCTGGCACTGAAGTTCATTAGTTGCTGTACGTTTGAGATAAACTTTTACTGTAGAACACTTCTATCTAATAAATCTATTCTGTTTTCTGATCCTTTTAAAAGGTAATGATTTTAAGAAGATC
>NW_027528203.1:102109-102380 GCF_008692635.1 Crocuta crocuta
TATATTTGTATTTAATATTCCATGCTAAATATATTAAAATTAATTATATTCATATTAGTATATTAAATGTTGTTTAATTATTAATTTAGTATATAAAATAAAATAATGGTGGAAATTATAATATTATGTTATTATTTTTATTATATCTCCCTGGCACTGAAGTTCATTAGTTGCTGTACGTTTGAGATAAACTTTTACTGTAGAACACTTCTATCTAATAAATCTATTCTGTTTTCTGATCCTTTTAAAAGGTAATGATTTTAAGAAGATC
>NW_027528203.1:103180-108248 GCF_008692635.1 Crocuta crocuta
TCTCTATACTAATGAAAAATAAGCTTCTCAGTTATGTAAACCAATGAAAACAGCCAGCAGTTCCAGTAGCTTGTGATATACCACGTAGGTTGAATTTTGGATAGGGGGAGCTGAGTTTTCCATAAAAAACCCTTGTCAAAAAATGTAATTGTTTTCTTAGTTCTTGTTTTTGCTAGCACTAAAAGAAAAATCCAAGAATCATCTGACTTTCTTTATATTATGGAATATCCATTGGATCATAGAGGATAGCTGCCAAGGGCTTCTACAGCAATTTGAATCCATACACACACATACCTGCTAAAATATAGACACTATTGTTTCAGCTTAAAATCCTTCCTTAGTGTTTATGGATTAGATAAAGGTCAAAGGAAATGAACATTGTTACTGTATCTTTGTTACTAAGATAAACATGTGAATTTCAGCATTTTTTAAAAAGCAGTAATTATTGTTTCTGTATTATAGTTTTTTGGAGGCTGGTACTTCTACATTCAGGCCTACAGAGCCCTGAAGCATAAAACTGCAAATATGGATGTACTGATTGTGCTGGCAACCACCATTGCATTTGCCTACTCTTTGGTGATTCTTCTGGTTGCAGTGTATGAAAGAGCCAAAGTAAACCCTATTACTTTCTTTGACACACCTCCTATGCTATTTGTCTTTATTGCACTAGGCCGGTGGCTGGAACATATAGCAAAGGTAACGTAAGAAGGGGTGACATTTGTTACAATCGTGGGTGGATAAATGATCGTAATATTTTCTAGACCAATTATTGGAAATATGTGTTGATTATATAGTTAACAAAAGAAGTACTTCTGTTTTGGTAATATTTTAAGTTAAATACTCCTTTAGAAGATTTACCAAATATATGGAATTAATACTGAAGATAGTATAGTACATTCATGTTCATTTAAAGAGACATTTGATAAATATTTTTTCTACCACATTGTTAACAGGCAAATTGATGTGACCATAGGATTTAAAATAATGATGGAAAGAATATTCACCCATAATCCCATACTATAATGGAAATTACTTTTCTAATTCTGCTCTAGATACCTTTATATTTTAGTGGCAAACATAGTATACATACCAATTTGTAGCCTTACCATTATATAGCTTTTTCCCCATTTTTGCAGTCTAGATAACTACTTGGTATTTTCTGAATCATATTCTGGCAAATCATTGTGCTGTCAATAAACCATTCTGGTTTTGTTCTCAATTAGATTCTTTCCAGTTTTAAATTTTAGATAAACTTACATTTAACATATTCATGTTTAATAGTAGTTTCTATTGAATTAATATCTTAGGATAAATTATAAAGTATATGAGTGAAGAGCATAAATCTTTTTATGGCTCATTCTACATATTATAACAATTTTTTTTTTTATCAGTAAGGGTATGTTTGTAAAGTAGTTTTACTACAACTTCATCGGCATTAACTCCTGTATAAATTCTTGCTAAGTCAATGCATTAAATGGTATCATAGAGTTGCTTTCTTTTGCATTTCTTCCATTAATATCAAGGGTAAACATTTTTCCACATATCAGGTATTTTATTTCTTATATGAATTTCCTAATCATGTCCTTTGCTCATGTACCTGAGTTCCTGATGCTTTTCCTATTAATTTACNTATTTTTTGTATACTTCATATTTTTGAAGTGAAATATTTTCTAATTTGAACTAATATTCCTAAAATTATATTTTGGGTAAGTATTAAGTATTATATCTTTATTTTTGGTAAAACATGAGATTTTTTTCCTGAGCATTATTAACTTTTTTTTTTTAATTTATAGGGCAAACCATCAGAGGCTCTTGCCAAGCTAATTTCACTACAAGCTACAGAAGCAACTATTGTAACACTTGACTCTGATAATATTCTCTTGAGGTATTTATTTTCATTTTTCCTCCTTCTATTTTTAAATTCTTAAAAAAATATCAAATATACCCAGAAGTAGAAGGGTATAATGAACTCACATAATCTATTTCCCAGATTTAAAAGTTATTCACATTTGGCCAAACTTCATTTCTGTATCTTTCTGCTGTTGTAGTAGTATTTTAAATTCCAGTCATATTCATCCAGATGGCCAACAGACACATGAAACGATGCTCAGCATCCCTCCTCATCAGGGAAATACANGAGATAGGCATGTTGGAAGGCACTTGTGGGGATGAGCACTGGGTGTTATATGGAAACCAACTTGACAATAAACTATTTGTAAAAAAAAAAAAAGAAGAAGAAGAAGAAGAAGAAGAAAGAAACCAGCTTGACAATAAACTGTAAAAAAAAAAAAAAATTCCAGTCATACTGTCTTACTGCTAAATATTCCTTAATAAAGACATATTCTCATGTAACTATAATACCATATTGCATTTAACAAAATGAACAATACCTTAATATCATCTCATATAGTGTGTATTCTCATTTCTCCTGTTGTCTCCCAGAAGTTTAAAGTTTCTTTGTTTGAAATAGAAATCAAACAAGGTCCATGTGTTGATGCATTTGCCTGACGTGTTTCTTTTAATCTAAAACACCTCTTCCCTCTCGTTCTCTCTCCTTTCTGCCTCCACCACCCTCTTTCCTTCCTTCACCACCCTCTTACTCCCACCCACCACCACCCCAACTTCTGCCATGCAATTAACTTGTTAGAGAACCATCCATCAGTTGTCCTGCAAAGTATCACACAGTCTGAATTCAACTCTTCGCTTCCTTGTGTTGTCATCTAACTTGTTCTCTAACTCCTGTGTTACCTGTAAACTGGAAGTTAGAGCTAAAGGCGTGATAAGATATCAGTCTTTTTTTTAAAGATTTCATTCTTTTGTATTTCTCATTTGAATACTTATAAAACTATGTAGGCAAATTTACAAAATAAATAAATTGTTTAGTTAAGTGAAACCCATCACGTTATTTTCTAAAACTTTCATTTATTCATTCAGTGACTATTCAACAAACCCATAGGGTATGTGTTTTGTGCCTGGTACTGAACTTTAAGCTCCTAGCTTAAATGTTAGTTGTAATTTCCATTGGTAGCAGTTATGGAGCTAGAAGCTTGACAGTAACCAACAACCTTGCATGGAAGGATGAGGGTAAGAAACATTATTTCCCAATGCTTTTTATTTTTTTAATTATTTTTTAAAAAGTTTTAATTATTTATTTTGAGAGGGTGGGAGGATTAGCAGAGAGAGAGGGAGAGAGAGAGTCTAAAGCAGGTTCCACACTCAGCACAGAGCCTGATGCAGGGCTCAATTTCACAAGCACAAGATCACAACCTGAGCTGGTATTAAGAGTCAGCCAATTAACCAATTGAGACACAGAGGCACCTCAATGGCTTTTTATTTTAACTCATATGCAGTGAAGAACAAGTGGATGTGGAACTTGTACAACGTGGAGACATCATTAAAGTGGTTCCAGGAGGCAAATTCCCAGTGGATGGTCGTGTTATTGAAGGACATTCTATGGTAGATGAGTCCCTTATCACAGGTATATTCTTTCAGAGGATCATGACATGAAAGTGAATCCAAAGTGATAATGAAAAATAGGAATAAAAAGTGGAGAGCCTTGTTTTTGTAGAAACTATGGAATGAGTAAATAATGAGCAAAGAGAATATGAATTCTTTTTAAGACTGTATTAAATCAATTTCTGCAGATTTACTTTGTGTTTTTAGTTATGCTACTGAAAGCTTTTTTCACTGAGGATTGTTAATTACTAGAATGTGTAGCCAAAGGAAGTTGTCTCATTCTAATGCAGAGCCCAAGAGACTTTGGCAGATTTTCCTGAGCAAATACCTATTTTGTTTTCCTTCTCTAAAGACTGGGTCTGGTCTGAGCTGGCACATGACTCCAGGTGTTCCACATCAGGGTCTGCTATAAGAAAGTAGTTTTAGAGATCTTAGCTAACTAAGGCCAACCCAGAACAGAAGCAAAATAATACCTTCCCTGCCTTAACCCTCAGGATAACTCCAAAAGAGGCTCAGTTTATGGATTATGAGGAAATAATTTAGGACTCTGTGTTTCTCAGTAGGGTGCTATTGCCAATTCAGATGGGACAGTTCCTAGTTCTGGGGAACTGCATACATATTGTAATATATTTAGTATCCCTGACCCTGGCCCACAAAATTGGAGCAGCACCACATACTCCACCGGTAGTTATTACAAACAAGAACTCCCACATTTCTAAATGCTTCTTGGGAACATATTGAAAACCAATGATCTGAGACTAGGGTGGAGCTTTAAAAATGTCTGCCTATAAGAGCTGACTTAATAGGTTTTTCCAGTTTAAGATATATATCCCTGGGTTTGGCTCAGAACTGACATAAGGAAAAAGGGAGGGCAACTTTCACCTAGGCATTTGTCCAGATTCTATTTCATGAAGAATCTCTTTTCTGCATATTTTTGACAATTAATGAATAACAGCATGTTTCAAGATAGTATTTATTAATGTTCACTAAATTTGTCTGTACTCCTTTATACAGGGGAGGCAATGCCTGTGGCTAAGAAATCTGGCAGCACAGTGATTGCTGGTTCCATTAACCAGAACGGGTCACTACTTATCCGTGCAACCCATGTTGGAGCTGACACAACACTTTCTCAAATTGTCAAACTTGTGGAAGAGGCACAAACATCAAAGGTAACTTAACTCCCTAGGAGAAACAGAAAGAATTTTTTTTAAAGGGTGCTCAGTATAATCTTGATCTAGTTTTTTATATTTTTATTTGATTAACTCTAGTTGCATTAATATGGAGTTTATTTAAATATTTGTGTGTAATACCAAATAATACTCTATTATAAAAAGACCTTGGTATATATATTATTATTATTATTATTATTATTATTCTAGGCTCCTATCCAGCAGTTTGCAGACAAACTCAGTGGCTACTTTGTGCCTTTTATTGTTATCATTTCCATTGCTACCCTCTTGGTTTGGATTATAATTGGATTTCTGAATTTTGAAATTGTGGAAATCTACTTTCCTGTAAGTGACTTGTAACAACTCTTTTCCATATGTAAAACAGTTGGTGAATCTTTTGCATAAACTATTAGTTGGAAAATAATTTTAATAATTACTAGTAA
>NW_027528203.1:108338-129486 GCF_008692635.1 Crocuta crocuta
ACTTGTGATTTTCCCAAAGCAAGTACTGAACTTTTATATTTTATACCAGCCTCATTCGAAACATAACTTTGCTTTCTTGAAGCACTATAGATATATTGAGAAAATCCTTGGGATCTCAGCTTTTTTTCCAATATATCATCCAGTATATCCTCTTATTTAACTTACATAAATAACTTTCATGAATCCTGCAAGTTATGCAGGATGGGCGTTATTAGAATCTCATTTTATAGATGAGGAAACTGAAGATCAGTGTGATCGTAAGTCAACCTAACACCGAATCTGAATCAGGTTCTAGGCTCTGAGCTGTCAGCACAGAGACCAACGTGGGGCTTGAACTTACAAACCATGAGATCATGACCTGACCCAAGTTAGACACTTAACCAACTGAACCACTGAGGCACCCCTAGAGATAACCTTTAAGTCACTTCTGTTATCCTCGGTTTTGTCATCTGTAATGTAGTGATAATAATACCTAAATTGCAAGATTGGAATGAATGTAGGTGAAAACATGCACATATATATTAAAACATAAGCTTTCATATCTATGAACGTCCCTCCCAACTCTGTTTCTATCTAGATAAATATCTCTTAGATGAACACTTAGTTTAAGTATTTGAGAGCTTTGTAAGAGCCTAGCACTGTAAAGCCATTACTACTAAGAAAGTCTTACTTTGTTGTGTTTCTTTATTTTAAAAAATACCATGCTGTACACTGTTTCATGTTGTTTGTCCCTTTATTTATTTATTTATTCATTCATTCACTCATTTTAAATGTATATTTTGAAAGTGAGAAAGATAGAACATGAGCAGGGGATGGACAGAGAGAGAGGAAGACAGAGAATCCCAGGACTCGCAGGGACTCAAGACTCAAAAACCACGAGATCATGACCTGAACCAAAATCAAGAGTCAGATGCTTAACCAACTGAGCCACCCAGGTGCACCTGTCCCTTCATTTAGAGAACAAGTAGAATCAGGAGAGTGAGGGTGAGATGTAGGGCCTTACTGGGGACCTGAAGAAAAACTTACTGCCAAGAAGGACATTTTGAAGGTTTTGTTGGCTAGAAGACGTATCTCTGGGATCTCACTCCTAGGTATTTATTGAAGAGTGGAAAAGAATTAAATTAGGGCTAGGGAAACACAGCAAGTCTCTTTGCCATCTCTATTGATACAATAGACTCTTTCCAGTTTGGCTACGACACTGGAGTCATCAGGGCTCCTGAGACAATTATGAAAGATTTTCTCAATTACTCTTTGGAAAAGAGATTAGAAGACTCTCCCACTGAGGTGGTACTCACGTCCCTCTGGTCCTTGTCTGTGGCCATCTTCTCCATTAGTGGTATGATTGGCTCCTTTTACATTGGACTTTTGTCAACCACTTTGGCAGGCATGATTCAGTGCTTATTGACAGCCTATTGGCTGTTGCTGGTGGTTGCCTTATGGGGTTCTCCAGAGTAGCAGAGTCTGTTGAAATGCTGATCTTGGGCCAATAGATTATTGGTCTCTTCTGTGGATACTGCACAGGTTTTTTGCCCATGTACATTGGAGAGATATCTCCTACTGCCCTATGGGGTGGGGGGAGCTTTGGCATTTCTCTAGCTGGGCATTGTTGCCAGGATTCTGGTGGCTCAGATTTTTGGTCTGAAAGTCATCTTGGAGACTGAAGAGCTTTGGGGCCCCTGTTCTTAGGCTTCATCATCATTCTAGCTGTCCTACAAAGTACAGCACTTTTCCCTGAAAGTCCTAGATTCTTGGTCATTAACAGAAAGGAAGAGGAGTGTGCTAAGGAGATCCTCGAATGATTGTGGGGCACCCAGGATGTGACTCAGGCAGGACATCAGGAGATGAAAGATGAGAGTGCTAGGATGGCACAAGAAAAGCTGTGTTGAGCTATTCAGAGTGCCCAGTTACTGACAGCATATTGTCATTTCCACCATACTCCAGCTCTCCCAGCATCTCTCTCAAATGCTTTGAGCACAGCACTGCTGTGTCGTTACTCAATAGAAGTCTTCAAAGATGCAGGTATTGGGGAGCCAGTCTATACCACCATTGGTGTGGGTATGGTTAATACCATCTTCACTGTAGTTTCTCTGTTTCTGGTCGAAAGAGCAGGAAGGTAGACTCTACTTCTGATTAACCTTGGAGACATGGCTTTTTGTTCCATCCTCATGTATGTTTCTTTGTAATTAAAGGCCAAGTATAATTGGAAGAGCTTTGTCTGTATTGTAGCTGTCTTGATCTTCATGCTTTTTTTGAAATTGCCCCGGGCTCCATTCCCTGGTTTATTGTGTCCAAACTCTTCATTCATGTACCCCACCCAGCTGCAATGGCAGAGGCTGGTTATTCCAGCTGGACCTCCAACTCTTTGGTTGGGCTGCTCTTCCCCCTCAGCTGGATTCTATTTAGGAGCCTACGTTTTTATTGTCTTCACTGGCTTCCTCGTTATCTTCTTGGTCTTCATCTTTTTCAAAGTCCCTGATACCCATGCCAGGACTTTTGAGGAAATTACATGAGCCTTTGAAGGTTAGGTAAAAGAGGCCACTAGAGCTGACAAAGGTCTCATTGTGGAGATCAACAGCATCCAGCCCATTAAGGAGACCACCACCAGTGCCTAAGCCATGCCTCCTTCCTGCCTCCCTACCAACATGAAAAAGCAACCTCTCCCTGAGTGAGAGAGAGACCTCATCAGATTGTAACCCATAACTTTCTGAATACTGCTACTTGATTCCTTTATTTTCCTAAGCACTCAGATGAACCCAGTGCTGAGGTTAACTGTTATCGACAGTGGGTTTTTTAAAACATTTTATCTCTTGGACATTCTCTTCTTTTTAGGAGAGACCATATGAACCTTCCTTCATTTCAGGAGTAATTGGCTGCTTGGTGTATGACAACTTTGCCAACGTTTTCCCCTTGGGTTCTAATATTACCTCAAAAGGGCATATAGGAGAATAAGAGTAAGGTGCACCTTCCCCAACCCCAGACTTACTGGAAAGCAAATGTCCAGGAGTGTGGAGGGCAGAGAAGAATTAAATACGAGCACTTTCCTCACTTCCATACAGCTCTGCAGAGAAAATTAACTTGAGTTTTATTTATTTTATCTTCTAGTTTTATTACATAAATATTTAGTTCTTTAAGTGTAAAGTAATTTTATCAAGTAATGGGAACATAAGGAAATTAAGGTTAGAGGGAAGTGCTTAAAGAGAGGTTATAGTGTAGAAGATTTGATACTGGAAAAGTAAAGGTGCACTAAACAGGAGTATTTCTTAGAGAGAAATGTAATATGTTATTGCAGAGTACATGATACAGTANTCCTTCAGGTGGAAACTCTCCAGTTTAACTTCTCAGGAAAGTTCTGTGCCTTTATTAAAAAGCTACTGGTCTCCTTTGCAACTTTTTTCCTTGTTGAAGATTATATGTAGTATTACTTGAAATCTACAATTATTACTAAAATAGACATTGTATTTAATTGTGGTTGATGGATTCCAATTTTGGATGGAGTCAGAGAAGGGAAAGTTAATTCTAGAAATCCTTTCTCCCCTCAGTGGACCAAGCAAAATCTTCCCTTGTAGCAGACCCACTTTTATTTTTAAATGTTTATTTATTTTTGAAGAGAGAATACAATCAGGGAGGGGAGGGAGAGGGGAACAGAGAATCCAAAGCAGGCTCTGCACTGACAGCAGCAAGCCGGATGTAGGGATCGAACTCACAAACTGTGAGACCATGACCTGAGCAGAGGTCGGATGCTCAAGGAACTAAGCCGACCAGGTGCCCCAAGACTCACTTTTTTTTTCCCCCCACTAAAGTGTCTATCTATTTATTTTATTTTTACAAATAGTTTACTGTCAAGTTGGTTTCCATATAACACCCAGTGCTCATCCCTACAAGTGCACTCCTCCATGTCCATCTCCCCCCTTCCCCCCCAACACCCATCAGTTCTCAGTTTGTTCTCAGCNTATCTCTTGGTCTCTCGTTGCGACCTTGGTTATTTTATTTTCCTACTCGTAGTGATATTTGGGACTCTCCACCTTGTGTACTTTGGCCTGTTCCTTAAGGTAGCCCTGGAGAAGAAAACGGACAGATAAACACACAGGGAGCAGAGGCACACAAACCACAGAGACAAATCCAACTAACATGCAAACCGAGAGGGAAAACAAAAAAGTTAAGAGAAAAGTCGGAGGAGGGAAGGCGAATAATAGAAAATAAAAAATACATGAAAAAGTCAAAAGGAAGAAAAGAAAAGGAAAAAAGAAGAAAACCGATGGACAAAGAACGGTTTAAAGCATATGACCGGATTTCTCAGCTACAATTAAATAGCCATGTGTATGCAGTGCTGGTTGAAGAGCATAGAGAAGGAGAGAGAAGATGGGCAGGGATGAGGCAAAATTGGAAGTAGAATGAACAGGCAGAAGGGATAAGAAGCTTTTTTTCAAAGAGCTAATGGGTGGAATATGGTTGCATAGTTGAGAGAAGGACGCTGGTGTTATCCAGAGAACCTGTATAGTCTAATCACTCCTGAGAAAAAGAGATGAAAAGGTAGGTAGGTGTAGAATTTACATCTACAGAATGGACAAAATGTGACTGTTTAAGCAAGCCGGTTACCAGTATTAATCAGGTCAGTGTTCCGGACAAAAGAGGGGAAAAAAAAAAGAGTGCAGCTCTCTAGCAGTGATGGGCGTGTTTTGATCCAATGTGTCAGGTGGGAGTTCTGCCTTGGCGGTTGTGGGGAGGAGAGTGGCGACGCTCCAGTCCCTTCTTGAACCAAGCGCTGCACCTCACATTTTTGGGTGTGTAAACTGCCCGTGCTGGGGGTGCAGCCAGAGTGGGTCGTGCTCTTTAACCGAGGCCAGGCCTCGTTTCCAAATCCCAGTCCTCGCGCCCCACTGAAATTGTGGTAGCCACAACCTTGCAGGCGATCCCCTCAGGGCAATTCCAAGCCTCTTGCCTAGCCCTGGAGATTGAGCCAGAAGCTGCTGCTCCCTTCTCTTCCAGGTCTGCTTGGGGAGCAAGGTCGGGGGTTTGCTGGGGGGTGCCTTGGGTCCGCTGGAGAAGGGGAATCCGGGACCCTCTGTATCTCATCATCCGAAACATGATCTCGCGGGCAAACCTCCCAGTTTTAAGCCCTTCGCCTCCCCTCTAGGGATCCTGCCAAGGCAGGGGCGTGGAGGCGCGGTCGGGCTCGGCCCCTCTAGGGGTCCAGCTGAGCCAGGAGTACAAAGGAGTGGTCGGTGCATGGCCCCTCCAGGACGAGTTGGCGCGGGAATTTGGCGCGCACTGTCCTTCTGTGTCCCGAGCAGAGGTTTTTCTGTTACCCAGCAACAGGGACTGTGTCTTGAGTAGTTTTGGCCTCTCTCTTTCCCCTCTCACTCCCCGCAGAGGGGGATTGCCCCGGTCCCTCTGAGTCTCTGATCCCAGCCTGATTTTATCTTCCCCAGTTCGCACTCACGTTAGATGGCTTTCTCAGTGGATTCTGCGTTGTTTTTATCCCAATCTCTTTAATTCTGTAAGGTTTCCTATGGCTTCAGATCTTTTCTGTGTGAGATATGGGGGCGAGTGCAATGTACGGAGCTCCCTACTTCTCCGCCGTCTTCAAGACTCACTTTTTTTTAAGCACTTTTACCACCTGTCTAGTGGTAGAGCCCTCTGGATGAGCATGTGAAACTACTGGTATTTTTTAGAGGTTTAGTATTTCTCCATTTTGTTTTTTAAGAGATATTATTTTATTCATTTTATTTTTTATAAATAATCCCATTTTTACTTAAATTCTAGTTAGTTACCATATAGTATAATATTGTTTTCAAGAGGAGAATATAGTGATTCATCACTTACATATAGTACCGAGTGCTCATCATAACAAGTGCCTTCCTAGGCCCATTACCTATTTAGCCCATCCTCTACATCTTTGTAATATAACTTGAAGTTCAGAATTCTGATGCCTCCAGTTTTGCTTTTCTTTTTCAAGATTGGTTTGGCTATCTGGGTTTTTATGTGGTTCCATATACATTTTTGGATTATTTGTTCTAGCTTTGAAAAGAATGCTGGTGCAATTTTGATTGGAATTGCATTAATTATGAAGATTGCTTTGTGTAGCATAGACATTTTAACAATGTTTTTCCAATCAAGAGCATGGAATGCTTTTCCATTTCTTCGTGTCCTCTTCAATTTCTTTTATAAGTGTTCTATAGTTTTCAGAGTATAGATATTTTACCTTTCTGTTAGGTTTATTCCTAGTTATCTTAGGGTTTTTGGTGCAGTTGTCAATGGGATTGAGTCCTCATTTCTGTTTCTGCTGCTTCGTTATTGGTGTACAGAAATGCAGATTTCTAAACATTGATTTTATGTTCTACAACTTTGCTGAATTCATGTGTCAGTTCTAACATTTTTTTGATGGAGTGTTTCAGTTTTCTACATAGAATATCATGTCATCTGTGAATGGTGAAAGTTTGGCTTTTTCCTTGTCAATTTGGATGTCTTTTATTTCTTTTTGTTGTCTGATTGCTGAGGCAAAGACTTCCAAAGTATGTTAAATAGTAATGGTGGGAGTGGACATCCCTGTCTTGTTTCTGACCGTAGACAAAAAGCTTCAGTTTTTCCCCATTGAGGATGATACCAACTGTGGGTCTTTCATATGTGGCCTTTATCATATTGAGGTATGTCGCATCTATCCCTACTTTGTTGGGGGCTTTTATCAAGAATATATGCTGTATACAGATGAATGGATCAAGAAGATGTGGTTTATCTATACCATGGAATACTACATGGCAATGAGAAACAATGAAATCTGGCCATGTGTGGCAACATGGATGGACCTTGAGGGTGTTATGCTGAGCGAAATAAGTCAGGCAGAGAAGGACAAATATCATATGTTTGCACGTATAGGAGGATTAGGAGGAACTTGACGGAGGAACAAGGGGGAGAAGAAGGGCAGAAATGGTGGGGGAAAGGGAGAGAAGCAAACCATGAGAGACTCTTGAATGCTGACAAAAACTGAGGACTGATGGATGTGGGGGGAGGGGGGGATGGGCATGGAGGAGGACACTTGTGGGGATGAGCACTGAGTGTTATGTGGAAACTAATTTGACAATAAACTATTAAAAAAAAATAAAAAAAGAATAGATGCTGTATTTTGTCACATGCTTTTTCTGCATCTTTTGAGGGGATCATGTGGTTTTTATCCTTTCTTTTATGGATGTGGTATATCACATTGATTGAATATTGAATAATCCCTGCAGTCTGGGAATAAATCCTACGGTGATCACGATGAATAATACTTTAATGTACTATTGGATTCAGTTTGCTAGTATCCTGTTAAGAATTTTTGCATCCATGTTCATTAAGGATATTGGCCTGTAAGTCTCTTTTTAGTGGTGTTTTTGTCTGGTTTTGGAATCATGGTAATGCTGGCTTCATAGAATGAGATTGGAAGTTTTCCTTTTATTTCTATTTTTTGGAACAGTTTGAGAAGAATAGGTTTTAACTCTTCTTTAAATTTCTGGTAGAGGGGCACCTGGGTGGCTCAGTCGGTTAAGCATCTGACGTCGGCTCAGGTCACGATCTCATGGTTCATGGGTTCAAGCCCTGTGTCAAGCTCTGTGCTGACAGCTAGCTCAGAGCCTGGAGACTGTTTCAGAGTCTGTGTCTCCCTCTCTCTCTGCCCCTCCACCACTCATGCTCTGTCTCTCTCTGCCTCAAAATTAAATTTAAAAAAAAAACAAAAAAGAAATTAAATGTCTGGTAGAATTCTTGTGGGAATTCATCTGGTCCTGGACTTTTGTTTGTTGGGAGAATTTTGATTACTGATTGAATTTCTTTGTTTCCTGGTAATAAGTCTGTTCAAATTTTCTATTTCTTCCTGTTTTAGTTTTCTTACTTTGTATTTTCTTAAAGAAATGTGTCCATTTCATCCAGATTGCCACATTTGTTGGCATATAAGTTTTCAAGATAGTCTCTTATAATGGCTTATATTAATGTAGTGTTGAATGTGATTTCCTTTTTCATTAGTGATTTTATTTATGTGGGTCCTTTCTTTTCTTTGAGAGAGAGTGAGGAGCAGAGAGAGAGAGAGAGAGAGAAGCAGGGCTCACTGAAGCAGGGCTTGAGCTCATCTGAAGTGGGGCTAGGGCTCACCCAATGCAGGACTTGAACTCATGAATCATGAGATAATGACCTGAGTTGAAGTCAGATGCTTAACTGACTAAACCACCCAGGTACCCTCTCTTTTCTTATCGATAAGCCTTGCTGGGGGTTATCAGTTTTATTAATTCTTTCAGTGAACCAGTTTTTAGTTTCTTTGATCTGTTCTACTGATTTCTTTTGTTTCTATATCATTTATTTCTGGCCTAATCTTTATTATTTCCCTTCTTCTGCTGGCTTTAGGCTTCATTTATTGTTTGTGTGTGTTTGTGTGTGTGTGTGTGTGGTTTGCTAGCTCTTTTAGGTGTAAGAGTAGGTTGGTTTATTTAAGACTTTTCTTCTTGATATAGGCTTGAATTGCAATATACTTTCCTCATAGGACTGCCTTTGCTGTATCCCAAAGGTTTTGGACTGTTTTGTTTTCATTTTCATTTGCTTCCATGTATTTTTTAAATTTCTTCTTTAATTTCCTAGTTAACCCATTAATTCTTTAATATGATGTCCTTTACCCTCCATTTACATGTTGTCTTTCCAATTTTTATCTTGTTTTTGACTTCAAGTTTCATAGCATTGTGGTTGGAAACCATGCATGGTATGATTTCAGTCTTTTTGTACTTGTGGAAGGCTCATTTGTGACCCAGTGCATGTGATCTGGAGAATGTTCCATGTGCACTCAAAAAGAATATGTATTCTGCTACTTTAAGATGAAATGATCTGCATATGTCTGTTATGTCCATTGGTCCATTGTGTCATTCAAAGCCATTGTTTCTTTGTTAATTTTCTGCTTAGATGATCTGTCCATGGCTGTAAGTGGGGTGTTAATGAACCCTACTATTACTGTATTATTATCACTGAGTTTCTTTGTTTGTTATTAATTGATTTCTATATTTAGGTGTTGTCAACTAGGGGTCAGACATAATTTTTAGATATTCTTGATTGATAGAGCTATTATGATATAATGAGCCTTCTTNATAAAACATTAAAAAAAATAAATTAAAAAAATATTTCTTTTGATGTAAATTAGCATGATTGGTGGTTTTGTATCCTCTAACATTCAATCTGCAGGTGTCTTTAAGTATAAAACGAGTCTCATAGGCAGCATATAGATGGGTCTTGTTTTTTATCCATTCTGATACACTGTCTTTTTATTGGAGCATTTAGTCCATTTATATTCAGAGTGATTTGGGTATATATGAATTTAGTGCCATTGTGTTACCTGTAAAGTTGGTGTTTCTGGTGATGTTCTCTATTCTTTTCTAGTCGTTGTTGCATTTGGTCTTTTTTTCCCCCTTTAATATTTCTTGCTGGGCTGGTTTAGTGGTCATGAGATCTTTTCGTTTGTGTTTGTCTGGGAAACTCTTTATCTATTCTTCTACTTTGAATGACAGCCTTCTCAGATACAGTATTCTTGGCTACGTATTGTTTCCATTCAGCGTGTTGAATATATCTTGTCGCTCCATTCTGGCCTGCTAAGTTTCTGTGGAGAGATCTGCTGTGAACCTGATCTGTCTTCCCTTTAGATTAATGACTTTTTTCCTTTTGTTTTCAGGATTCTTTCCTTGTCTGTGTATTTTGTAAATTTGACTAAGATATGTCTTGATTGATGACTGGCTTTTTTGTTGAGTTTAATGGGAGTTCTCTGCTTCATGATTTTGACGTCTGTTTCTTTCCCCAGATCAAGGAAGTTTTCAGCTGTAACTTGCTCAAATAAACATTTTGCCGCTTTTTCTCTCTCTTCTTCTTTTAGGACTCCTATGATATAAATTTTATTACACTTTATNGATCATGACCTGAGCCGAAATTGGACACTTAACCAACTGAGCCACCCAGGCGACCCTAATTTTATCTTTTATATCAGTGATTTGTTCCTCTGCTTTGTCCATCCTCATTGTTACCATCCAGGTAGATTTGCATCTTGGTATAGCATTTTTGATTTTGGCCTGACTAGTTATTAGTTCCTTTATCTTTGCAGTAAGGAATTCTCTAGTGTCTTCTATGCTTTTCTGAAGCCCAGCTGGTATCCTTATAATTGTTTTAAATTCAGGTTCAGATATCTTACTTGTATCTGTATTTATTAAAAACCTGGTCATTACTTCTTCCTGTTCTTTCTTTTGGGGTTAATTCCTCCATCTTGTCATTTTTTCTAGGTCCAGTGTGTGTGTGTGTGTGTGTGTGTGTGTGTGTGTGTGTGTGTGTGTGATTATTAGGAAAGCCTGTTATATTCCTGCTCCTGAGAGAAATGGCTATATTAAGAAGAGGTCCAAAAAAATAAAAGCATCCTATATGTAATCTGCTCTTGTGATTTGGCTGCTCCTGTATTCAGTCCTCTGCAGAATTTCTCCTTGCTTGCAGTGGGGGTTGTTTGGACCTTGTCTACTGTGTTGCAAATTTTGACCAGGTATGTTTTGGTCTCTTTGTTAAAACAAGCCTTATGATGGGGCGCCTGGATGGCTCAGTCGGTTTATCTGACTTCTGCTCAGGTCATGATCTCATGGTTCGTGGGTTTGAGCCCCACATCGGGCTCTGTTCTGAATACTTGCTCAGAGCATGGACCCTGGCTCAGATTCTGTGTCTCCTCTCTCTGCCCCTCACCACTCATGCTGTGTCTCACTCTGTCTCTCAAAAATAAATAAATGTAATTAAAAAAATTTAAAACAAGCCTGATGAGGGGAAAAAAATGAAGCCAGATCCTATTTCCCATAGAGTTGAAGTGTTGCAGCACTCTACAATCAGTAGACTTAGTGGTGGATGCAAAGGCTTTGTGCTGGTCTTCTGGGGGAGGGCCCTGCTGCACTTATATTCAAGAGGACTTGCCCTAGAGGAGATGCACCTGCAGAGTGCAGAGGGACAGGGCTTGATATAAGCAGCTCTGTTCTCCACTGGGGTGTCCTGTGTTGCTCAGTAGTCTGTCAGTGCTGATGGGTGGGCCAGGGAGGAGGGAATGGTGACAGCCCTCTCCTACCCATAGTGGGGAGTTCCTTCAGGCCAGTCTTCAAGTAGCCCTCACAGAAGAGCAAACAGTCACTCCTCTTCTGTCTCTGGCTTCTGTCAGATTTCTGCCTTTACCCTATCTGTATCTTTTTTTTTAATGTTTTATTTAGTTTTGAGAGAGATAGAGACAGCGTGAGCAGGGGAGGGTCAGAGAGAGAGAGACACACAGAATCTGAAGCAGGCTCCAGGCTCTGAGCTGTCAGCACAGAGCCAGACACAGGGCTCAAACCCATGAACCATGAGATCATGACCTGAGCCGAAGTTGGACGCTTAACCGACTTAGCCACCCAGGAGCCCCTACCCTGTCTGTATCTGAGCTGCCTTCCTGCCAGGTACAGTACTTGTGTGTTTTATATCAGGGATGCAGCTGGGTTTTAAAACTTCAAATTTTAGGGACCTGCATGATTCAGACCTGCACTGATCCCCTGGGGGAGGGTCTCACTGCACTTGTGCCATTTGCTGGTTTGTCTCATAAAAGTTCTTGCACGGGTTTGCAGTAGTTTGGAGCTTGTGGTAAAGTGCAGCACATAGCCAGTACCTGGTTTTGCTCCCCTCAGCCAGTATCTTTGTTCCTATGCTAGAGATCAGGGCAGCACATTGACGCTGCTAATTCTTTTATCCCTGGAGAGGCCATGCCACCACTCTCAAATGCACTCCAAGAAGGAGAATTGTTTCTACCCATGTGACCAACAGGATCTTCAGACCATGCTGCCTGCTTCCAGGTCTCCAACCTCCCTAATTGGCAGTCAGCTGATTTCCTTTTCTTAGTGATTTGGGAGAAGTATTTTACTTGTGCAGTCCCCTGCCTGCTGCTTCACTCTTGCCCTCACTCTCTTGCTCCTCTCTCTCTAATCAGGGCTCCCTCCCTTCCATAGCACCTGCAGTTCTATTCTCCCTCAAATCAACCTCCGCAGATCCAACCTTCCATGAGGTAGTTGTTTTTCTACCTGTAGATGTGCAGTTTTGTTCTCTCAGCCCTCAGATCAGTTTCTTCGTTGTTTGGAATGATTTGATATTTATGTAGCTGTGTTTGAGGGACAAGGCAAGTTTAGGGTCCCCCTGCTTCTCCACCATCTTGACTTCTTTTCCAAGAGATTTTAATAGTTGATTTAAATTTTTTAAGTTTTAATTTTAATTCCATTTAGCTAACAGTGTTATATTAGTTTAAGGTGTACCATATAGTGATTCAACAATTCCATCCATCACACATCACATCATGACATGTGTACTCCTTAATCCCTGTCACCTATTTAATCCATCCCCCCAACCACCTCCCCTCTATATAGTTAAGAGCCTGTTTCTAGGCTTGTATCTTTCTATTTTTTTCCTTTATTCATTTGTTTTGTTTCTTAAATTCCACATATGAGTGAAATATGAGTGAAATTCCACATATGAGACAAATATGATATTTGTCTTTCTCTGACTGACTTATTTTGCTTAGCATTATAATGTCTGGCTCCATCTATGTGGTTGCAAATGACAAGATTTTATTCCTTTTTATGGCTAAGTAATAGTCCATTATAAATATATACCACATCTTCTTTATGTATTCATCAATTGATGGACAGTGGAGCTGCTTCCATATCTTGCCTACTGTAAATAATGGTGCTATAAACATACTGGTGCATGTAACCCTTTGAATTATTGTTTTTGTATTCTTTGAGTAAATACCCAGTAGTGCAATTACTGGTTCATAGGGTACTTTTATTTTTAACTTTTTGAGTAACCTCTGTACTGTCCACAGTGGCTACATCAGTTCCCACCAACAGTAAAAGAGGTTTCCTTTTGCTCCACATCCTCGTCAACATCTGTTGTTTCTCATGTTGTTGATTTTAGCCATTCTGACCGGTATGAGGTGATATTTCATTATAGTTTTGATTTGCATTTCCCTGATGATAAGTGATGATGTGCATCTTTTCATGTGTCTTTTGGCCATATGTATGTCTTCTTTGGAGAAATGTATGTTCATGTCTTCTGCCCATTTTGTAATTGGATTGGTTTTTAGGTGTTGAATTTGATAAGTTCTTTACAGATTTTGGATACTAACATTTTATCAGATATATCCTTACAAATATCTTCTCCCATTCCAGAGTTTGCCTTTTAATTCTGTTGATTGTTTCCTTCACTGTTCAGAAACTTTCTCTTTTGGTGTAGTCCCAATAGCTTATTGTTCCTTTGATTTCCCTTGCCTTAGGAGACCTATCTAAAATAAAAGTTGCTATGACCAATGTCAGTGAAGTTACTGCCTGTGTTCTCTTCTAGGATTTTTATGGTTTCATGTCTCAGATTTAAGTCTTTAATCCATTTTGAATTTAATTTTTTGTATGGTGTAAGAAAGTGGTCGGGGCGCCTGGGTGGCTTAGTCGGTTAAGCGTCCGACTTTCGCTTAGGTNCATTTGTTGAGGAGGCTGTCTTCTTTCCATTGTATATATCTTCTTGCTTTGTTAAAGATTTATCGACAATGTTTTTCCATTTCTTTGTGTCATCCTCAATTTCTTTCAACAGTGTTTTATAATTTTTAGAGTACAGGTCTTTTACCTCTTTGGTTAAGTTTATTCCTAGGTATCCATTATTTTCATGAAATTGTAAATGGAATTGTTGTCTTAATTTCTCTTTCTGCTGCTTCATTATTTGTGTATAGAACTACAGCAGTTTTTTTGTAGATTGATTTTATATCCTGCAACTTTATAGGACTTTTTATCAGTTCTAGCATTTAATTTTTTTGGTGGACTCTTTCGGGTTTTCTATATATAATATCATGTCATGTGCATATTGTGAACATTTTACTTCTTCCTTACCAGTTTGGATGCCTTTTCTTTCTTTTTGTTGTCTAATTGCTGTGGCTAGAACTTCTAGTACTATGTTGAATGAAAGTGGTGAGAGTGGACATTCTTGTTAATGGCTTTTGGGGAAAAACTCCCAGGTTTTCTCCATTGAGGATATTATCTGTGGGTTTTTCATAAATGGCCTTCATTATGTTGAGATATGTTCCCTACAAATCTGCTTTGTTGAGGATTTTTATCATGAATGCATGTTGTATTTTGTCAAATGCTTTTTCTGCATCTATTGAAATGATGATATGCTTATTATCCTTTCTCTTATTGATGTAGATTTTTTCATTTTGGTTACAAGTCATAACTTGAAAAGAATTCAGAAGAGAATGTTCATAGCTAACTTTGATTTTGTAACCCTAACCCTGGGAGAGGATTTTTCTGAATGATTATTATCTACTTGAAATGTGTTGTTGTTTTAGCTCATTTATCTATTTATCTATTTATCTGCTCATTTATCTATTACCATGTGAAATTACCCTTATTACCGTGTTTCCATTGTATTAGGTCAAATGCCCTTACGGGCCCATATATTTGAGATAGTATGAGTAAATGTGCAGTGTAGCCCACACTTGAGAATAGGAATGTGCACTATCACCTTGTAACTCTTTTCCTCTGTTTCTACAGTCCCCCTTTGGATAGAATGTGTTAAACATCATCTCTGTATATAAATATTACACTGCTTCTGTTGGGTGAAATTTGCATCTGTGGCTTTTTTTCCCCAAACTTTGGTGTTCAGTCTCATCTGGCTACTTTGCCTTATTGGAGAGTTGAGAACTCCTTAAGTCTTGAGAATGAGGGTGGAGGACTCTGCTTCATTCTAGACCCAGACAGTGGAAATAGGACAGAAGAGTGTGATATCAGGACATGTGGCTTCTTGAGAGTGCTGGTTGGAGGTTGTGGGGGATATTGCAACTTTCTTTTAAGGGGATAAGAAACAAACTGAAGACTTCTAACTCTGGAGCATTTCGGAGAGTTAGATGAGATGGAGAGATATACATTTGCCACAGGTCAAGGGTACCCCCACGAATCATCTAGTTTCCCGGTATTTTTATAATTGGAAATTGGACCCCATGACACTTACAGTCTCTTCCCTTTTTCATGTATTGCAGGATCTCCCTTTTTCTCCTTGATGCTTACATACTTCCGGCCCTTTAGTCAAACACTTGCCTATGGCATTATTTTAGTTACCAGTTCTCACTGTTCCTCTGGTCATACAGCCTTGGGATAAAAATTCACAGAACTGTGGGATGGGGCTTTGTTGGAACATGTGACTTCTAATTGCACTTTTGCTTGTGGCTCCTCAAAAAGAGTAAAGAGTGGGTTGGCAGTAATGCAGTGTGGAAGTATTCCCATTTCTCAGTGACCAGGTTCTGAATATATCCAAATGGATTTTATATTATAATGTTACTGTAGTTCTTTGTTTTGAGATAAAAATTTAAATGTAAAAAAAAAGTAGAACAGGTAGAATCATAAAAACTATGTGTCTACCTCATGATATGGTCATTAGTATAAGATACAATTTTTAAAAATGGTTCAAATTGGTTAATTGCACATTGAACAAGAGGATTGCTGGGAAGTATTGTGGAATGTGTATCTCTTAGGAATTTTTTTCATGAGTTAAGGGGGTCTTAGGAGCTTTCCCCTGACATTGTCAATTGTATTTACTCACACATGCAAATATTCAGTGTTGCTAAGAGCTATACTACCCACTATACTCAATTCACACTGTTAATGTTCTAAAGAATTTTACTGAAATGGGATTAACCTCCCATTGCATGCTGCGTGATTTTTTTCCATTGTCTTTAAAGTATAGTGTGAAAGACAGATTTATGGTCTTAGTATACACAGATTCAGATTTCTCTGTGTTCAGGATCAAATTTACTGAGAATTAGGTCCCATGTTTACAGCTCTTTTTTGAAAATCCATAATAAAAACACTCAATATGGAGGATAAAAGCTGACTTTCATGTTCTTTAGAATAACTACATAGTTTGTAACTCTGAAATCAGCAAAATTGAAATCCTAATTTTAGGACTATGACTTGTTTACCTGTAATATCACAATTTCTTTTATTCATACAAGAAAAAAAATGAGTGTTTTCTTAGTAGTAACTAAAATGTATCTGTTGGTAGCTAAGTAGGATTATGTGTGACTTGAAAATTGTGATTTTATTTAAATAGAGTTAAGCTTTGTTCCTTTTGTTTTATACAGCTCTAGATCAATAACCAAAATTCATGCCTTTCTTCTAAAGGGATATAACAGAAGTATCTCTCGAACAGAAACGATAATACGCTTTGCTTTCCAAGCCTCTATCACAGTTCTGTGCATTGCATGCCCCTGTTCACTGGGACTAGCCACTCCAACTGCTGTGATGGTGGGTACAGGAGTAGGTGCTCAAAATGGCATATTAATCAAAGGCGGCGAGCCATTGGAGATGGCTCATAAGGTAAGACAGTTCCCAGAACTAAGAATTGTCCCATCCAAACTGGCAATAGTACCCCTATTGAGACACAGAATCCTAAATTATTTCCACATGGTCCATAAGCTGAGTCTCTTCTGAGACTATCCTGAGGGTTGAGATAGGAAAGATGTTATTTTTGGTTCTGTTCTAGATTGACCTTAGTTCTATGCAATCTCAAAAACTACTCTAGACCTACTGTCATAGAGCAGACCATGATGTAGAAAACTTGGAGTCCTTTTCCAGCTCAGACCGGAAATGTCTTTAGGACAGGAAAACTGAAGGGGTATTTGCCCAGGAAAATTTGCCCAGGTCTATTATGCTATTTTTGTATGTGACTCCATGTTTGTGTTCTTCACTGTGAGATAGTTCTTATAGTTATATTGCAGTTTCTTTGCCTTTGCCATTAGTTGATAGTTTGCAGCCGTGCCTTAAGGAATATAATCTTATCCCTCATCTCTATCATATTAGGATTTCCATAACAATTTCAATCAAGGCTACTTGACTTAAACTAAAGCAGTGTTCCTTCTAAGATGTTCTTATTATACAGGTGCATATAGGTAGTAAACACAGAACACAGCTTAGAACAGATTTGGAACCTCACCTAACTAGTCAATACAGTCTATTAGTTTTTATAGTAATTTTTTATTTACTTTGATATAATTTCAAATTGAAAGAAGAATAGAAAGAATAGTATAAAGAACCCCTGTATACCCTTCACTGCAGATATCAGACTCCTTTCCTAAGAATAAGGACATTCTCTTAAATAATCACAGTACAGAGATCAAAATCAAGAAATTAGCATTGATATAATACTATTATCTAACCTATAGTCCATCTTCCAATTTCCTCAGTTGTTTCTATAATAATCTTTATAGCTATTTTTTCTCTGGTTCAGAATTATGTTTTGAATTTAGTTGTCATATCTCTTTTCATCTTGATTCCTCAAGCTATTCATTTTTCAAGGTTCATATTCCAAGGTTACTGTGGGGTGACTGTGTTCTCTAATTCCAGATTCTTCCTTTTCCCAGTCTGGGCTTTTTCCCTCATTGGTTCCCTCAGGTGTCTATTCCCAGACCAGGCTTCTCATCTGGACCCAATAGAGTCAAAGCAAACCAGCAGGTCTTATCTGGTGCTCATTTCCAACTTAATTACTTACCTTTCTCTTATAATTATATGACTACTGCCCAGATTGTCACTACAGTTCTAGAATTCTTTAGTATTGAAAGCATTTCTTTCCTTGCAGGCACAGAGTTATTTCTTTATTACTTATTAACAGTCAACTCTTAACAATTATTTCTAGTTGTTTAGCATATAGTCACAGTATGGTTGAATATTTGCACGGGAGGGCTATTAGATGTTAACTAAGAGTATTTTTTCCCTTATTATTCCTTAGTTTTGTTCACCTAAAGAGACTTTAACTCCAGTTAAGTCAAATATCAATATATTAAGAAACAAAATATTTATCTGTCACAGTAAACCTTTTTCTCATTTCTGGAAAGGTGACATTAAGGATTATTAAGTCATACAGTTGCAGTGTATTGTAATTTTCTTACAGGTAAAGGTAGTGGTATTTTATAAAACTGGAACCATTNTCAAGTAAAGGTTCTAGTGGAAAGTAACAGATTATCACGCAGTAAGATCCTGGCCATTGTGGGAACTGCTCAAAGTAACAGAGAACACCCTCTAGGAGCAGCTATAACAAAGTACTGCAAGCAGGTACAATTTTTCTTTTGTTGATTAATGTAGTAGTTTTCTACAGGAATTACCCAGACCGAATCCAAACTGGCTTTTGACTATAGTTTACATATATAGTTGGTAGGAGGCTAGAGAGACTTGTATTTTCTCATTTTATTGTACAGTATGTCTTAGTTTCTTCATTCAGAAGAGTATAAAGATGAAAACAGATATTAACTGTAATTTTATTACACAGATAACTCCTTTGACTAAAAAATTAAAATAGAATGTATATTTATGGTAGGAAATTCAGATAATTCAGCGACTTACATAATGAAAAAGGAAAGCGTCATTCCCTGCCTACTTTCATAATTCCTCTCTCCAAAATTTAATAAGTGGTAACCTGTTAATATTATTTTAAAATACAGTGATCTCCCCTTATCTGCAGGGGATATGTTCCAAGACCTTGAGTGGATGCTTGAAACTGCAGAGTACTGAACCCTATATTCAGATAGTTCAGCGACTTACATAATGAAAAAGGAAAGCGTCATTCCCTGCCTACTTTCATAATTCCTCTCTCCAAAATTTAATAAGTGGTAACCTGTTAATATTATTTTAAAATACAGTGATCTCCCCTTATCTGCAGGGGATATGTTCCAAGACCTTGAGTGGATGCTTGAAACTGCAGAGTACTGAACCCTATATATATACCATGTTTTCTTCTATGCATATAGCTATGATAAAGTTTAATTTATAGATCAGTCACAGTAAGAGATTAACAACAATAAAATAGAATAATTATAACAACATATAATAAAAGTTATGTGAATGTTGTCTCTCTCTCTCTCTCTCTCTCTCTCACTTATTGTACTGTACTCCCCCTTCTTGTGATGATGTGAGGTGATAAAATGCCTATGTGATGCGGTGAAGTGAGGTGAATGATGTAGGTATTACGACACAGCATTATACTATAATCGGCCTTCTGATGCTATATCAGAAGGAGGATCATCTGCTTCTAGACCACAGTTGACCATGGGTAACTGAAACCAAGGAAAGTGAAACTATAGGTGGTGGGAGGGACTACTGTAGCAGCTTTATACAGGTACACTTCACATACTATATTACTTTTTAGATTTTACATAGAAAGTTCACAGTGACCAATCTTTGGTACCTGTTTTTTTATTTTATTAAATAATTTTTCCATATTAAGACACATAGATCTGTCTTATGTTTAATGGCTATATTCTACTGTGTAATTGGGTTTTTGTCTCTTACAATGTACAGTTAACATGTTAGCTTTTGCAAATTTATGTTAAATGCCTATCAATGCAATTGCTAGGTCAAAGAATACATCCATTTAAATTTTGGTGAATATGACCAGTGCCCCCATAACAAATATTACCAATACCCACATGAAGGGTTGTATGAGTTTATACTTTCACCAGAAATTATTAGTGCTCATTTCCCCACGTTATGACTTTATTTTTTCCAATTTAATAAAAGTATTTACTCATTGTTGGTTTGCTTTGCATTTTCATAATTATGAATAAGGTTGAGCATCTTTTCATTGGCTTTGCATTTTCATAATTATGAATAAGGTTGAGCATCTTTTCATTGGCTTTGCATTTTCATAATTATGAATAAGGTTGAGCATCTTTTCATTGGCTTTGCATTTTCATAATTATGAATAAGGTTGAGCATCTTTTCATTGGTCATTTGAATTTCTTTTTCTGTAACCTGTCTGCTTGTATCGTTTGCCTATTTTTTTCATAGGATTGTTTACCTTTTTTTCATTGATTTGCATAAGTTCTTTGTAAATTATCTCACATAGTTTTACAGTTATGATGTGGCAATTCCTACCATTGGTGTTGCCATTTCTTTATTTGTTCTTTCCTTTTTACCAATTTTCTATTGCTGATCTGGCTTCTTTATACCCAAACCAAACCACAGAGAGGATGAAGATATAAAGAGCCAGGAAACAATGATGGCCACCAAAATCCTTTGGCTTACTAAGGACACAGAATCATACTAGAGAGGCATCCTGGTAACTAAAGGCCCTGTTCTTTGTTACCCTTTGCCCTGTATTGAATAGAAAATCTGACTTGACAATAGAATTAAATATTTAACTTGTAATTTTCTACTGGAAAGGACAGAGAATATTGATAAAACTTCTGTTTTCTTCCTCTGAACTTGGTATAAATTTTAGAGAGTGGTGTTAAACAATTCTGAGGTTTTGTTCTAAACATTTAGAATTAACCAGACATGTAGTATGTGTTAAACATTTATAATTAACCAGCAGTAATCTTTGATCATGCTATTGATGTCCTTGGATTATTAGAACAGCAGAAGAAATCCTTCTATTTCTATTTGTTAGGAGCTGGACACTGAAACCTTGGGTACGTGTATAGATTTCCAGGTTGTGCCAGGCTGTGGTATTAGCTGTAAAGTCATCAATATTGAAGGCTTGCTACATAAGAATAACTGGACGATAGAGGAAAATAACATTAAAAATGCATCCCTGGTTCAAATTGGCACAAATAATGAACAGTCATCAACTTCATCTTCCATGATTATTGATGCCCAGCTCTCAAGTAAGCTAATTTTATTTTACTTTATTTTTAAGTTTATCTATTTATTTTGAGAGAGAGAGAAAGAGAGAGAGAGAGAGCGAAAGCACATGTGTGCATGAGAGGGGAAGGGGCAGAGAAAGAGAGAGGGAGAGAGAATCCCAAGCAGGCTTTGTGGTGTCAGTGGGCAGCCTGACGCAAGGCTCAATCTCACGAACCATGAGATCATGACCTGAGCCAAAATCAAGAGTCAGATGCTTAACAGACTGAGCCAGCAAGCTAATTTTCTTCATAGTACCAATTATGGGACAGATATTAACAGATGTCTAACTTTATAATCCTGAACTGTTAGATAAGAAACAAAAATTGACATCATGGTTTCTTTCTATCAAATAATTTTACCACAGGCCTGATTACTTCACTTGAGTTACTTGAGAACATTTCCCAACTGTGCTCCTTTATTCTACCATATAGAGTGATGAATTCTAGGCTAAG
>NW_027528203.1:129642-134918 GCF_008692635.1 Crocuta crocuta
GATCTTCCGTCTTAGTTCAGCTATCTTTCATTTCTCAGCACAGCTACTCTAAATCTTTTATATCTTTCATGGGATATGGTGGCCTTCTTCCTAGTACCCTAAGCAAATTTTCTGGATTATTTTTCACATAGAAAAAATTTTAATTTTATTTTTTAATATAATTTATTGTCAAATTGGCTAACATACAGTGTGTACAATGTACATCCCAGCAGTTCTCAGTCATTTGTTTTTTTCAACTTTTTGCCCAGAATGATCCCTTTTTTCAGGGGAAGAGGTATCCCTCATCTTGCATAATGAATCCCCTCCTCTTTGCTATAGATCCCACCCTCTCTTGATTCTTCAGGGACCCTACTCTGTTACATCCCATTGCTTCTTTATTTTCCAGCTCTCTGTACTAGCTCCTAAACATCTAAACATTTCTTCCGTAAATATCACTATAATCCCTTTTAGATTGCATCCTGTCTGTTTTCCTTTATATCTAAGCTTTTAGAAAGAATAGTCTAGGTTTGCTGAATTCACTTATTCATTGCACACCCTGCCTTCTGCCCCATCCATACTACCGAAACTGTTTTTTCTTAGTGCATTGATTACCTTATTCAGTACCGACTCCAATGGTCTCTTCTCAATCTGTATCCTGCATAACCTCAAATGCCAAAGGTATTTTTTCCTTCCTAAAGTTCTTTCTTCTCTTAATTTCATGACCATTCTTTCTCTAGGTTGTCTTCTCACCTACTTATCTGTTGCTTCCCATCCTCCTCTGTTTCCTCTTATCTTCTGCTCTCAAATTTGGGGTATCCTCAGATACCTCAGTTTTGTTCTTTTTCTTTTTTTCTCATTTTGTATACACTCTCTGTACACTTTCATTCATGTCTATTGCTTGTGCCACCTATAGATTTCTCCTACCATTCCAAATTTATTTATTCCAAAAATCACATCTTTAGCCAAAGCCTATTTTCCTGAGTTTCTGGTTGGTCTATCCATCTGCCCCAAAACATGACATACCCACCTAAGTGTTCTAGCACCTCCCTACCGATTTGTGCTTGAGTGATTTTGCTAACACGCAAATGTGATTATATAACTTTCTGACTAATGCCTTTTATTATAGTGACTTATAACTTATTTTTGAATCGTGAACCTTTGGATGAATAGCTATACCCACCCCTTAGACAATTTTTGTTTTGGAGGTATGCATGTATCTTAAACCCTATCCATGCAATTCTGTTCAGGATCCTGGCCTTACTGGCTGTCTCCTATGGGACAAAGACCAGTCTTTCTGATCTGTTCCCCATGATATGTCTCCTGCCTCCCTGTACTACCCATTTTGTTTTTTTCCACTGACCTCCATGTACTCTGTTCCATTCATATGAAACCACTTAGAGTTCCTTTTTACATTGTGTCATTTCATGCTTATTAGGTCATTTCATTTACTATTTTCTCTGGGTAATGTCCTTGTCCACAGTGGCATCTACCTCATGAACTTATTTTCATCTGTCAGGACTCAGCTCACGTCTCTCTTCAGTGAAGCCTTCACTAACTGACATGTATAGGCAGAGATATTTGCTTTTCTTTTTAAGTCGTAACTGTACTTAGTCTCTGTTTTTGTAGCAGGCACACTGCATGATAACACTTTATTTACATGATAAACAAAATTTATAAATTTACCTATTATGAATAAATAAAATTTATTTATTATTTGTCTGTGAACTTCCAGTATCAAGCATACTGACACATAGTAATTTTGTTCATTTGACACCTTTTGTTAAGCACTGTTCAAGACACTAAAGAATCAGCAGTGAGCAGAATAGACAAAGTCACTATCTTTTGGAGCTTATTATATTCCTGGTGGGAGAACACAAACAGTGAGCAAGTAAATAAGAAAACACAATATGTCTGATAGAGATAGTGCTGTAGAGGAAAATAAAGGGATATAGAAAATACTGGGAGTATTGGATCCTATTTTATATAGGATGATCAGGGTAGGCCTCCTTGAGAAGCTGATGCTGGACCAAAAACCTGAGAATGGGGAGAGAGAAGGGGAAGATATCTGTGACAAGAGCATTCCAGACAGGAGGGATGTTAAGTAAAGAAGCCTTGTATGCTAAACTAGTTTGATGAATAGCAAGGAGAACAGTGTGCCTAGAGCAGAGCAAATCAGTAGAAGGAGGGTTAGAGATGAGGTTAGGGAGTAGTATAAGGACATTGAAAGAATTTTGGTGTTTACCCTTGAGATGGGAAGCCGTTGGAGAGTTTTGTGCTAGGAATGACAGAATCTGACTTCATGTTTTAAAAGTGTTACGCTAGCTCCCCTGATAAAAATACACTGTTAGGGGAATGGGGCAAAGGGCAGGAGCAGGGAGATGAGTTAGTAGGCTGTTGCTATAATCTAGGTGAAAGATAATAGTGGTTTGGACCAACCAGTGTGGTAACAGTAGAGGTCATAAAGAGTGGTCATATTCTGAATATGTCTTAAAGGGAGAGCTGGCTGAGAGATTTTCTCAGATTGGTTATGGGGTATGAGAGAAATAGCAGTCAAGAATTATGCCCAGGTTTGTGGCCTAAATGATCTAGAAGGATGAAGTTACCATTTAAGTAAAATGGGGAAGGCCACTGGAAGGGCAATATTGGGGAAAACTGATCAGGAGATCAGTTGTTTACATGTTAAATATGAGTACCTATTAAATATTCAAGTGGAGATGCCATATGAATGGACATAACAAGTAGGCAGTTGGCTGCAGAAGTCTGGAGTTCAAGGAAAGAGACTAGGCTAGAGACATAGATTTGGGAGTCATCCACTTACAGATCTGTGCCGTTCAATGTGGTAGCCACTGGTTACATGTGACTATTTAAACTTAATTAATTTAAAATTCAGGGATGCCTGTCTGGCTCAGTTAGAAAAGCATGTGATTGGCGTCATGAGTTTGAGCTCCACATTGGGTGTACAGATTACTTAAAATAAACACATAAACTTAAAAAATAAATTTAAGATTCAGCCCTTCAACCATACTAGCCACATTTCACTGCTCAGTAGCCACATGTTGTTAATGGCTACTGTATTAAACAGCAGATATAGAACATTTTTAAATTCTGTTAAACAAAGCTGGTAGAGATGGTATTTAGAGCTATGAGACTGGATAAGATCACCAAGGAGTGACAGTAGATAGAGGAAGAAAAATGGTTTAAGGATTGAGCCCTGCAATACTATAGGTTAGGAGATCAGGGAGATCAACAAAGAAGATTGAAAATAAATGGTGAGTGAGGAGGTAACTTACACAAATGTGGTGTCCTAAAATCCAAGGAAAGAAAGTATTTCAAGAAGGAGGGAGTGATCTCCTCTGTTAGATGCTGCTAATAGGGCAAGTAAGATGAGGAACAAGAATTAACCATTAGGTTTATTAAAGTAAAGTCACTGATGTCCTATGTGAACAATTCTTTGGAGTAGTAGAGATGAAAGTTTTGCTGGCGTAGGTTCACAAGGGAATGGGAAGATATGAATTGGAGATAGTCAATAGAGACTACAATTCCAAGAAGTTTTGCTCTGTGTAGAAGCAGAAAATTGGGGCAGTAGTAAAGACATAGGTGAAATCAAGGGAGGTTTTTTTTTTTAAGATAGGACTGTGTGGAACAGAGAAAATTAGATTATCCAAGAGGAAGAGGAGAGAATTGTTGGGGAGGTGTTCTAGAATAAGCAAAGGAAGGGAGTCTAGTGCATAACTGGAGTTTGGCCTTAAAGAGGAGCAGGGGCAGTTTATAATAACGGAAGGGAAGTTAGATTAGTGTGTACACAGGCACAGTAGTTGGTTAGATGTGGCAGTGAGAGCTTGTAGAAGTTTTAATTGCAATTAAAATGGACACTGAGTTAGGATGATGAGATTATAGATATTATTGCTTTCAGTTTTTTCTGAAGTAGGAAGCAGGTATCTGGCCATATATGAGAATGAGAGAAGAGAAGGTATAAAATAGCCCTCTAGAAGGAGAAGGAATGGAGACTGTATGATTTCATACAACCATATTCAGCTGATGATGCACAATATATATTTTGAATTTAATTTAGTTGTGTGGAAGATCAAAGGGAAATCTTTACCAAGAAAGTAACATTTGAACTTGAAGAATATGATAGAATTTGATAATTGGAGAGGAGGGGTAAGGACTTTCCAGGTGGAGGCAGCAATATGTGCAAAGGTGCAAAGGCATGGAAAAGCTGCATATATTCCTTGAAAATTTGGAAATCACTGTTGTAGGCTGTGGTCTACCAAAAATACAACATAGCAACTATGTAAGGTTAGACAGGAAGAATGTGCCTCACAGCGTTATTATCAAAATTAAACGAGCTCACTAAATGCTGTTTCTGTACTTTATTCAGATGCTCTTAATGCTCAACAGTACAAAGTCCTCATTGGTAACCGGGAGTGGATGATTAGAAATGGTCTTGTCATTAATAATGATGTAGATGATTCCATGACTGAACATGAGAGAAAAGGTCGGACTGCTGTATTGGTGGCAGTTGATGGTAAGATTTTCCATAAGTACATGATGACTCAAATTAGTGATCTCAGTTATTATTTTATGTATATTTTTGAGAGACTTCTGAACTTGAGGGTTATTCAAAAGCAGCCTAAATGAAAAGTGAAAATGTTAGCAATACATAATTATTACTGATTAATTTAGAATTCTCTTGCATTTGCCTGGCTTTGTTTTTTTTCTCCATAGGCTAGCCTATGTTTTAAAAAAATAATTAAGGATTGTTTTAAGACCTAAAAATAATATAGCACTAGAGTAATAGCAAAATATAATAATACCTATAATCTCATCATCCTAACTCAGTGTCCATTTTAATTGCATGTATTCCATTTCTGAGTTTTGTGGGTATGTGTGTATTATATGTAATACAATATATGTACAAAATTATAATAGTACATATATACTGTTTTTAAGTGGGTGTGTTTTGCATATAAACTTAAAACTTTTATGCATATAAAAGTTAAAATTCCTTGTACACATACTATTTTATTTTTCTTTATTCATTTGCTGTTCATAATTATTTTGCAATTTTAATTCTGCATAATTTATTATATACTGTTATTAACTAAGTCATTCCCTTGTTGGAAATTTAAGCTATTCTTAATATTTCATTATTATAAATAACACTATGATGAACATCTTTGAGGTTTTAGGGGCTTTCTTTTGTTAAATTATTTCTTAGGGAAAATTTCTGTGAGATTAATTAGTCAACATTTATAATCTTTGCTAAGTATGAAGGCAGTATCTTAACTATGAAT
>NW_027528203.1:134936-135319 GCF_008692635.1 Crocuta crocuta
TCTTTCCAGGAAGAAGCATAAAATACCATTTACTTTTGTTTTTAAAAATAAAATAAAATAAAATAAATAAAATAATTACTTGCAGTGATTTCTTTCCCCCAGTTATAAAATGCTACTTTTATCTCAATCCTCCCCTTTAACGTTAAAAAGAAAAAAAAGTATTAGTTTTCAGTTTAATTTGCCTTTAAATGAACTAAAGTATTTGGGCCTATTGGCTGGTACTTCTCAAAGGAAAGAAAAAGAATCTTTTAGTATCCAATAAGGTCTCTCTTTCCATTTTCCTATTACTGCCTTCATTAGTAGTCCCTATGTCACTCTGAAATTTTCACACCTAAATGTGGAAATTTGTCACAGGTTTTGTGGAATACAGTCTGTGTGGCCTT
>NW_027528203.1:139284-139532 GCF_008692635.1 Crocuta crocuta
TTCATAATTATTTTGCAATTTTAATTCTGCATAATTTATTATATACTGTTATTAACTAAGTCATTCCCTTGTTGGAAATTTAAGCTATTCTTAATATTTCATTATTATAAATAACACTATGATGAACATCTTTGAGGTTTTAGGGGCTTTCTTTTGTTAAATTATTTCTTAGGAAAAATTTCTGTGAGATTAATTAGTCAACATTTATAATCTTTGCTAAGTATGAAGGCAGTATCTTAACTATGAAT
>NW_027528203.1:139549-139950 GCF_008692635.1 Crocuta crocuta
TCTTTCCAGGAAGAAGCATAAAATACCATTTACTTTTGTTTTTAAAAATAAAATAAAATAAAATAAATAAAATAATTACTTGCAGTGATTTCTTTCCCCCAGTTATAAAATGCTACTTTTATCTCAATCCTCCCCTTTAACGTTAAAAAGAAAAAAAAGTATTAGTTTTCAGTTTAATTTGCCTTTAAATGAACTAAAGTATTTGGGCCTATTGGCTGGTACTTCTCAAAGGAAAGAAAAAGAATCTTTTAGTATCCAATAAGGTCTCTCTTTCCATTTTCCTATTACTGCCTTCATTAGTAGTCCCTATGTCACTCTGAAATTTTCACACCTAAATGTGGAAATTTGTCACAGGTTTTGTGGAATACAGTCTGTGTGGCCTTTGAGACATTTTGAGTTAA
>NW_027528203.1:139962-140154 GCF_008692635.1 Crocuta crocuta
AGACTATTATTCTGCTTTCACCATATTCCAAACTCTCTTATTTTCTGGTGCTCCTTTATTAGATGAGCTGTGTGGCTTGATAGCTATTGCTGATACAGTGAAGCCTGAAGCAGAATTGGCTGTCCATATTCTGAAATCCATGGGCTTAGAAGTAGTTCTGATGACTGGAGACAAGAGAAAAACAGCTAAATC
>NW_027528203.1:140248-143322 GCF_008692635.1 Crocuta crocuta
GGGGAGGGTCAGAGAGAGAGGGAGTCACAGACTGAAACAGGCTCCAGGCTCTGAGCTGGCAGTCAGCACAGAGCCCGACGCGGGGCTCGAACCCACGAACCGTGAGATCATGACCTAAGCGAAAGTCAGACGCTTAACCGACTAAGCCACCCAGGCGCCCCTTTTTCTGATTCTTTATATACATTTTGTTTCTTGCTTTCAAGTGCTGAGAAAATCGTATGACCTATTGCTTTCCTTATCACGGAGTATTGATATTTGATTCCTTAACAGTTGGCATGCTGTGTGGGAAGACTTTGGGCTTTGTGTGTTACTAAAAAGCCATTTACCAAATCCATGAGATGCTTCAGTGACACCATACACCAGTTTCTGTTGATACTTCCTTTGAAATGTTACTCATACTCTACCAGCGCTGCCAGCCTAAGCCAGGCTCTCAGGTGCTCAATAACTCATGCCTAAAATACAGCAAAGTCTCCAGGCACTTCCCTCTCTAGTCCATCCTGAACATCACTGGTGGAATCATCTCCTAATGTACCATTTTGACATGGTTTTCTGCTACTGACCCCCATATTTGCCTTACCTGCAGAACTTTGCTCATATTAGTCTTTTCTACTTCAGAATGCCTTCTCCCCTCTTCTATTAAATAACACAAGTAATATATGAAAACATTCTTATATATAAAATGCAGGAGGAGGGGCGCCTGGGTGGCTCCGTTAGTAAGCATCCAACTTTCGCTTAGGTCATGATCTCACAGTTGATGAGTTCAAGCCCTGCATCAGACTATGCTGACAGCTTGGAGCCTGGACCCTGCTTCAGATTCCCTCTCTCTCTCTCTCTCTCTCTCTCTCTCTCTCTCTCTGTCTCTCTGTCTCTCTCTCTCTCTCTGCCCCTCCCCCACTCGTGCTCTGTCCTTTTCTCTCAAAAATAAAAAAAAATTAAATTTTAATGCAGAAGGATATAAATTAAAAAGTTTAATTTACCCTTTTCCCAAACTTCCAGCNGAGAGAGAGAGAGAGAGAGAGAGAGAAAGAGTGTTGACACCCACAGGGGTGAGGGAGAAAGGCAGGGAGAGGGAGAGAGAGAATCCCAAGCAGGCCTCACTCATCACGGAGTGACATGGGGCTGGATCTCACAACGGTGAGATCATGACCTGAGCTGAAGTCAAGAGTCGGACGCTTAACTGACTGAGCCACCCAGGTGCCCNGGAATTCTATGGTATGAGTATGTCATAATTAACCATTCATCTAATAATGGGTATTTAGCTGATTTTTGAAAATTTTGTTGTCACAAACAGGGCAGTAATGTACATCCATAGATATACATCTTTTTAGGAGGGTGGTTTTTCACAGTGCTTTCATTCTGTATTTATCAATTGTAGTTCCAGTGTAGTTAACATATAGTGTTATATTAGACTCAGGTGTACAACATAGTGATTCAACAGTTCTATACATTATTACTCAGTGCTCATTATGGTAAGTGTACTCCCCTTCACCTATTTTATCCATCCCCCCCACCTAACTCCCCTTTGGTAGCTATTAGTTTGTACTCTATAGTTAAGAGTCTGGTTTTTGGTTTGTTTCTTTCCTTGTTCATTTGTTTTGTTTCTTAAATTACACAAATGACTGAAATCATGTTATATTGGTCTTTCTCTGACTGACTTATTTCACTTAGCGTCATATTTTCTAAATTCATCCATGTTGTTGCAAATGGCAAGATTTCTTTTTTTTTTTTTGGATTTAACAGTTTATTATGATTTATAAGTGTCATTTTAAAAACATCTGTCCATTAAACCATGTAGAAATAAGTATGCAAAAAGTCTGCAAAACAAAACATACTTTAAACATGTTTAAGTAGAGGGATTATTTGAAATTTCGGATTTTTCAGTCCCTTCGTTATCATGCTATTGCAGCCAAGTAATCCTTAACTTCAGTTGGAGTAAGCCTCCTGAATCCGGCTTCATTGCAGATTCCAACCTCAATGTTGTCTTCTGTCATCTGCCCTTCAAAGCTTTCCTTTAGGGTTAATATGGCTGTATGAATGGCATCTTCAAGTTCCAGGTCTTCATTATATCTTTTTTCCAAGAAAGTCTTCCCATTCACATAGTTCTTTCCCATTGCTGTGGCTTTCCACGCAAAGTAAGCTCCAGATGGATCTGACTGAAATAAATACGGTCGCCCCTCATTCCAACCACAAATTAGTAAAGAAACTCCAAGTGGGCGAACACCACCTGACTGAGTATATTCTTGCATCACAGAAGCTACTCTCTGTACCAGCTGAGCTGTGGGAATGGGTTCTTGGTACACGAGATAGTATTGCTGAGCTAGTTTTCGAGCTCTGTGCACAAGCACTCTGTAATCTGGGCCCAGGCCGCTATACACCAAGCCTATATGCTTGGTGATTGGTTCCACTTTGTGTACACTTCGCTCGTCATACAGAATGGATTTCTGTTTCTTCTCGGTTGCTAATACCACACCATTTGCAGCTTTAATTCCCACTGAAGGGGCTCCTCCAGCTACAGCAGCCAAAGCATATTCAATCTGGACAAGTTTACCATATGGGCTGAAAGTGGTCAGCGAAAAGCTGTAACCGCGCTCTGCCATCTTTCCCCGGAGTGCCCGCAAATGGCAAGATTTCATTCCTTTTCAAGACTAATACACCACTGTATATATGTATGTATGTGTATATATACATACCTGTATATATATACACACACACACATATACATATGTACACATATATTCACACACCACATTTCGTTATCCATTCATCTATCAATAGACACTTGGGCTGCTTCCATATATTGGCTATTGTAAATAATGCGGGAAAAAACAGCAGTGCATTTATCTCTTTGAATTCATGTTTTCATATTCTTTGTGTAAATACCCAGTAATGGAATTAATTGAATCATATGGTAATTCTATACTTATTAATAGTTTATTGTCAAGTTGGTTTCCATATACCACACAGTGCTCATCCACACAAGTGCCCTCCTCCATGCCCATCACGCCCCTCCCCCATTTACCCTTAGTTTCTTCTCGGCATTCAAGAGTCTCTCATGGTTTGCCGCCCTCCCTCTC
>NW_027528204.1:0-288 GCF_008692635.1 Crocuta crocuta
TCTCACAGCATACACAAAACTAAACTCAAAATGGATAAAGGACCTTAGCGTGAGACAGGAAAGCATCAAAACCCTAGAGGTGAAAGCACGAAGCGAACTCCTTGACCTCCACCGCAGCCATTTCTTACTTGACACATCCACAAAAGCAAGGGAATCAAGAGCAAAAATAAACTGTTGGGACCTCATCAAGATTAAAAGCTTCTGCACGGAAAAGGAAACAACCCAGAAAATTAATAGGCAACCAACGGAATGGGAAAAGATAGTTGCAAATGACATATCAGATAAAGG
>NW_027528204.1:548-8131 GCF_008692635.1 Crocuta crocuta
AATGCTGATGCATAGGAGCACATGTACCCCAATGTTCACAGCAGCACTCTCAACAATAGCTAAAACATGGAAAGAGCCTAAGTGTCCATCAGTGGACGAATGGATCAAGAAGATGTGGTTTCTCTATACGATGGAATACTACATGGCAATGAGAAAGAATGAAATCTGGCCATGTGTAGCAACATGGATGGACCTTGAGGGTGTTATGCTGAGCGAAATAAGTTAGGCACAGAAGGACAAATATCATATGTTTGCAGGTATAGGAGGATTAGGAGGAACTTAACGGAGGACCATGGGGGAGAAGAATGGGGGAACTAGTGGGGGAGAGGGAGAGAGGCAAACCATGAGAGATTCTTTAATGCTGAGAACAAACTGAGGAATAATGGGTGGGGGGTGGTGAGCGGGGAGATGGGCATCGAGAAGTGCACTTGTGGGGATGAGCACTGGGTATTATATGGAAACAAACTTGACAACAAACTATATGTAAAAAATGTTTTTCTTAATAAAAAGTGTATTATTAAAAAATAAGAATTCCTTATATTTGAAATATGCAGAGTCAGATTGCAGCATATAAAGTGAAGAAAATACAGATGATAATATAAAAGCCCAAGGTGAGATCATGAAGGAAAAAGGAGAAGACAGTCTGGAAAACCATGTCAGCACTTTGGCATAGCCTGGATCAGACTCTCAAGTAGCTCTCCAGAATCCACGTGGAAAGAAGGCCAAGAAGTTATCCCAACTTTCTTTAGTACCATGAGTACCAACTTTAGTGACATTGAACATCTGGAAGATAGTGGTATTCCCACAGAAGTGTTCTCGGCATCATGTTTTCTGTGGTTCCAATAGTAGACAAACTTGTCCCTACAGTGTTTGCTTCTGTTAAAATGGATATTGTTGGAAATATTAAGAAAGTGAATCAGAAGTATATAATCAACAAGGAAGGGTTCACCACCCTCCAGAAGATAGTGCTGCACGAAGTGCGGTGGATGTAGCCCAGGTTAGGAACTCAGCTACAGAAGCCCTCTTGAGGCTGAAGAGAGGTCTCAAATTTTTTAAGGGATTTTTGACAGAAGTGAAAAATGGAGAAAAGGATATCCAGACAGCCTTCAGTAATGCATATGATAAAACATTGTGGCCGCACCATGGCTGGGTAGTTAGAGGGGTTTTTGCCTTAGCTCTGAGGGCAGCTCCATCCTATGAACATTTTGTGGCCGCGATAACCATCAAGGGAGGTGACCACCAGCAAGCAGTATTCAGTGCTAGGAACAGAGGGACCTTGGCCTTTACCTCCCTGCCATGGAAAAGCAGCTGGCAATACTGGACACTTTGTAGGAGGTCCATGGACTAAGTCGGAGGAGGTGGTATGACGTCTGTGGGACCGCGCTGCCTCCTACCTTCAGGGAATAAAGTCTGCTAACATGTTCTGTGGCCCTGCTTAATTTCCAGCAGCAGCTTCAAACCTCTCCAACCCCTTACTTGGTGGGATAGAGAGAAGAAGACAAAGCTTAGTACTTTTATATATAATTTTTAATGCAAAAATAAATCAATTAACTTAATGCCTTTCATTTAAAAGGCATCCAGATCAGCAAGGAAGAAGTCAAATTTCACTATTCACAGAATACATGATACTCTATGTAAAAACCAGAAATTCTCCACCAAAACATTGCTAGTACTAATACAACAATTGAGCAGAGTTGGAGGATACAAAAGCAACATACAGAAATGTATTGCATTTCTATACACCAATAATGAAGCAGCAGAAAGAGAAATCAAGAAGTCGATCACATTAACAATTACAGCAAAAACCTTAATATACCTAAATAACCTAACCAAAGAAGTTAAATATCTGTACTCTGAAAACTATAGAACACTTATTTTTTTTTAAGTTTATTTATTTTGGAGAGAAACAGAGACAACATGAGCCACGGAGGTCCAGAGAAAGAGAGAGGGAGAGAGAGCTCTGTCTGCACAGAGTCTGATGTGGGGCTCAAACTCACAAAATTGTGAGATCATGACCTGAGCTGAAACCAAGAGTCAGACATTTAACCGACTGAGTCACCCAGGCAACCCTAGAACACTTATGAAAGAAACTGAAGATGACACAGAGAAATGGAAAAACATTGCAGGCTCATGGATTGGAAAATCAAATATTGTTAAAATCTCTGTGCTACCCAAAGCAATCTACACATTTAATGCAATCCTTATCACAATACCACAGCATTTGTTACAGAGCTACAACAAAAAAATCCTAAAATTTATATGGAACCACGAAAATCCCTGAATAGCCAAAGCAACCCTGAAAAAAAAAATCTGGAGGCATTACAATTCTAGACTTTGGGCTATATTAAAAAGTTGCAGTCATCAAAACAGTATGGTAATGGCACAAATACAAACACATGGATCAATGGAACAGAATAGAAAACCCAGAATTGTACCAAGTATATGGTCAACTAATCTTTGAGAAAGCAGGAAAGAATATCCAATTGTAAAAAGATGGTCTCTTCAACAAATGGTGTTCGTAAAACTGTACAGCAACATGCAGAAGAATGAAACTAGACCACTTTTTTACACCATCCACAAAAATAAATTCCAAATGAATGGAAAATCTAAATGTGATACAGGAAACCATCAAAATCCTGAAGGGGAAGACAGGCAGCAATCTCTTTGACACTGGCCATAGCAACTTCTTACTAGCTAGGCAGATCTATGGAGGCAAGGGAATCAAAAGCAAAAGTACACTATTGGGACTTCATCAAACTAAAAAGCTTCCAAACAATGAAGGAATCAATCAACAAAACTGAAAGGCAGCCTACGGAATAGGCAAAGATATGTCTGCAAATGACATAGCTGATAAAGGGTTAGTATCCAAAATATATAAAGAACTTATCAAATTCNCACAGGAAACAACAGATATTGGCAAGGGTGCAGATAAAGGGGAACCCTCTTACACTGTTAGTGGGATTACAAACTGGTGCAGCCACTCTGAAAAACAGTATGGACATTTCTCAAAAAGTTAAACACAGAACTACCCTACAACTTAGCAATTGCAAGACTAGATATTTATTGAAAGGATACAAAAATACTGATTCAAAGGGGCACATGTGCATATATCTACTTTTGATTTAACATTAAACAGATTATGTTGCTTTCTATTAAATATATGCCAAGAAGAATAGTTATATTCCACTATTGCTGATATCTTCTCTCATTTTTCAAGTTTCATCTCTCCATGAAAGCATAGAAATAAAACAAATATATTCTTTACTAAGAAATAATTTATTATCCAGAGCCTGTCCCCTCACCACTTTTTCTGTTTGATGATTTCCAGTTCATATTTTTTGAAAATTTTAATTCTAATGTTTTTTAATGTTTTATTTATTTCTGAGAGAGAGAGAGAAAGAGAGAGAGAGCGAGCATGAACAGGGGAGGGTCAGAGAGAGAAGGAGATACAGAATCTGAAGAGAGGCTCCAGGCTCTGAGCTAGCTGTCAGCACAGAGCCCGACGCAGGGCTCGAACCGGTGAACCGTGAGATCATGACCTGAGCTGAAGTCGGACGTTTAACCAACTGAGCCACCCAGGCATCCCGAGAATTTTTATTCTAAGATTATCATTTATTCCACCCTGGAAATTTCAGACATCCAGTTAAAACACAATATGATAATATGATATATGATGTATAATATATGATACCTGTCTCATTTTCAGGATTTAAATAATAACCACCGTATCAAGTCATTGTTCATCCAGCTATATGAAAAATTGTCTGTAACCTCTAGGAACATGTGTTACTTTTTAGTTTGATCTTTCAAAATATCACAACCTGTGCCTTAGTGACCATATAAACTTACAAATACCATATTTCATTGCTTGGAGAAAGCATATGTATTTTTGTATTTTAAAATTTCTTAAATCTGGATGTTATTGTTTATCCGCATGGGTAGAAAGCATTCGACTAGCTTAACTGGTAGCTTTTCTTTTTTCCCCCACAGTGATATTATATAATAGAACACTTCAATGGCTTCTTCTTAAATTCAATGAAATATGGTTTATATCTTGGCTTTTGGCCAAAGTATTTTATTTTGGCAGATGCCAGGCAAGATAAACATGGTCATGAAACATTTAGAGAGTATAAGTTTTTTTAATTCCTCAGGCTCATATATAGCTCAATAATTTGAAGTACTGACACATTACATATCATTTTTCCTTTTTTATCAAAAGAATATCCTTAAAACATGCTGCTAAGGATGGGTAACATGGTAGTATAATCACAAACATTTATGAAATTATCTACTAATAAGAAACAATGTTGATGTCAAGATATTATAGAGAATTGCTGGCTAGTTGAAAGAATCTGACAGTCTTACTAGAGTCTTTCCTACATCAAATATTTTTATTCTTTTTTTATCCAATATTTTAAAATGACATTCTGCTCTGTAGGGAAAAACTACTTGACCCCTTGATATAATCAATAGTCTCCAATATAAGTCTTTCATATAGAAATAAACTGGTGTTTAAATTGTACAAGTGACTTTTAAAACTAAACCTTTTTAGAACTGACACACTAAATTTGTTCATGTAGTATGCAAGGATTCTCATGGTGTTTGCTATTTAATAGTCTCAACTGAATACATAACTTAATGGGTTATAAAGTATAATCAAATATACATATTATCATAGTCTTATAACACTATGATGAAAAAGATATGCAGAGACTACTTTAAAAAGGGGTACACAGTGTCCTTATACAGAAAGTGAAAGGATAAGACTTTTCAAAAATTGATATGACATATTAGAACATTTTAAAATCTATCAGAAATAGTTTTTATATTTTTTTACTATAGTTGACAGTGTTATATTAGTTTCAGTTGTACAGTAGAGTGATTCAACATCTGTATATGTTATGCTGTATTCACAACAAGTGTAGCACCATTTGTTACCATACAATGATACAATATCATTGATGTTGTACCTTTGATTCCCAGGAATTATTCATTCCATATCTGTAAGCCTATATCTCCACTGCCCTTCACCAATTTTGCCCATGCTCCCACCCACCTTCCTTCTGTCAAACATTCAGTTTCTTCTCTGTCTTTATAGGTCTTATTTTGGTTTTTGATTGTTTATTCATTTGTTTTTCTAGATTTTACATACGATAGAAATCATATGACATTTGTCTTTCTCAGTCTGACCTATTTTTCTCAGCACAATACCCTCTAGGTTCATCCATGTTGTCACAAATGGGAATATTTCATTCTTTTTTATGGCTTCATAATATTCCATTGTAAAAATGAGCAGAGGACCTGAATAGACATTTTCTCAAAGAAGATATACAAATGGCCAAGAGATACACGAAAAAATGCTCAAAATTATTAATCATCACAGAAATGCAAACAAAACTACAGTGAGATATAACCTCAACCTGTCAAAATGGATAAAAGACAAGGAATAACAAGTGTTGGTGAGGGTATAGAGGAAAAGGAACTTTCCTGCACTGTTGGTGGGAATATAAATTGGTACAGCCAATTTCTAAAAATAGAAATACCATATGATTCAATAATCCCACTAGTTGGTATTTACCAAAAGAAAATGAAAACATTATTTACAGTAGCTAAGATATGGAAGCAACCTAAGTGTCCACTGATAGATGAATGACTAAAGAAGTGGTATATACAATGGGATATTATACAGCAACAAAAAGGATGAGATTTAGCCATTTGCAAGAACATGGATGGACCTAGAGGATATTATGCTAAGTGAAATAGGTTGGACTGAGAAAGAAATAATTTTTAAGCCTGTCAAATAAAAATTTAGGGGTGCCTGGGTGGCTCAGTCAGTTAGGTGTCCAGCTCTTTATTTCAGTTCAGGTCAACATCTCACGCTTTGTAAGTCTGAGCCCCCACATCAAGGGCTCTGTCCGTGCAGAGCCTCTTTGAGATTGTCTCTCTCCTGTCTCTCTGCCCCTCCTGCACTCTCTCTCTCAAAATACGTAAATAAAGTTTAAGAAAATAAAAATATGGAAAATTAAACTCATTAGACACAATTAGACATATGATATTGCTTGAATTATTCAATTAATAGAAGGTCCTCAATCAATATTTGTTGAATAGGTAGATGGATTTTGATCACAGCCCTGAAATAATGAAAAATGCCAATTCTACTTCATCTTTGTTAATAAGTTCCAGACTTACCTTTGAATTTATTATTGAGGTTTGGTTTGACTTAGCTATTATATAAACTACATTTCTAGGTGCAAAGACAGCTGTCTAGAATGTTGTGTCTGGCCTTCATCACTCTTTGATTCATTTTAAGCTTCAGTGGATATAGCAATTCTCTCAGTCCTTTGAGCTTATAAAATTTTGTGAATTTATTTCCTACAACCTCCATCTCTAATTTTCAATTCTGTAAGGCAGAATATCCTCAGTTTAGGCAGAATATCTTTGAGTTTTCCCAGGAATAATAAGACACATTATCCTCAAGATAGAGCAAGAAAGCAATCACTTGAGACAATGATTCAAATACAGGATTAAGAAGGGCCCACAGAGTAGAGAACATATCAGTCATAATGACTTTTGAACTGGAATGGCAAAAAACTACAATTCACTGTAGACCATGTATCTGACAGAAACACACTCTTTAACTCATTTTTTCTGTTTTTGTTAACTAAAAAGAAAGGCAATATAGGACAGTGCTATCTATACTCACCTTTTTATAAATATTAGCAACCGCTTTTAATATGATGTCCTGGTGGTCAGTCCGTATTATGCCAAGTTCATTAAGTTTTTGCTGAGTAATGTTAAGTAGCTTCTCCCCATTGATTTTTCCTCTTTCAAAGTTTTCTCCATATATCAGAAAACTATAATTCAATTCTGAAAAAAAGACAAAAGAGGTAGAAGAAATGTCAAGGATAATAGACACCACACCTCCTTGTAAAACAACTGTATAATTAAACCAGTATAGAATTCCTTTTGGCTTTTTTATTATTATCAATGAGACATTTGCAGTTTTTTTTTTTATTATTTCTAGGAGAGAGAGAGAGAGACAGCGTGAGCAGGGGAGGGTCAGAGAGAGAGGGAGTCACAGACTGAAACAGGCTCCAGGCTCTGAGCTGGCAGTCAGCACANATAAAAGCTACCATGTTAAATATACACTTACAGCCAAAGATTATAACTCAAACCATATTTATAATCTGTTATAATAATATTTAAGATGGACTTCATTGAACTGAGATAAAATGTACTTTTTGATTTGTGATTGCTTTCACATTTGGAATTTGATCAATTAAGAATATATACAGTTAATATATATGAACTATGTGGGGAGGGTACAATCTCTCAGGTAAACTGCTTCATAATTATAATTAAAATGGAAAAGTCCAAAATTATTCAGATATATATTTTAGTAACCTCCTTCTGCCTTTTTATTTTTATTTTTTTATTTTTCATTTATTTTTGAGAGAGAGAGACAGCACAAGAAGAAGAGGGTCAGAGAGAGAGGGAGACACAGAATCCGAAGACAGGCTCCAGGCTCTGAGCTAGCTGTCAGCACAGAGCCCGATGCGGGGCTCGAACCCACGAACCATAAG
>NW_027528204.1:8236-8924 GCF_008692635.1 Crocuta crocuta
TATTTAGAAAGAAGGGCACTTGTGGGGAAGAGCACGGGGTGTTATGTGGAAACTAATTTGACAATAAACTATTTGTAAAAAAAAATGATAACAAATATCCAAAAAAGCAAATAATAAATAACAAAAAGATTTAAAAATATCAACTTAGAATTATACATCCTATGAAAATATATTTCAAAGTAAGGGAGGAAATAAAGACATTTTCAAACAAACAAAAAAAGAAAGAAGTAATTAAAGGATCCATAAGTAACACAATATATTAAAAGATGGAGAAAAATTAACATAATGATATAAAAGAAAGCTGAGTTTATATAAATAACTAAAGGCATCAGAAGACTAAGTAAATTATGGGGGTGCCTGGGTGGCTCAGTCAGTTAAGCACCCAACCCTTGATTTTGGCTCAAGTCATGATCTCAATGTCCATGATCTAGAGCCCAGAGTTGGGCTCGGCACTGTCTGCTTGGGATTCTCTCTCTCTGTCTGTCTCTCTCTGCTTCCCACTCAAAATAAATAAATAAACTTTAAAAAAGAAGACTAAATTATGAAATTATCATTCTTCTTTGGTTACACATAGTAAAAGTAGGAGTACAGTGGAAATGGTCATAAATTAACTTATACTTTATTTGAAATTTGATGTTGATCTTCCCTATGAAAGTGAATGTGGCTAATATCCTTGGAACTAATGATA
>NW_027528204.1:9115-10872 GCF_008692635.1 Crocuta crocuta
TAATGATATAATCTGATTAATACAGATCTTATTACTTTGAATTTTAAAAAATAACTCAGAAGAGTGTTTACCTTTAAAATATATTTAGATAATTTGCTAAAGAATTAGATAATATAAATAATATTCATAAGGAATATTTAAACTGCTTTTAAAACTTGTCAAGTATAGGAGCACCTGGGTGGCTCAGTCAGTTAAACTTCTGACTCCTGTTTTTGGCTCAGGTCATGATTTCATGGTTTCTGAGTTCGACCTCCATGTGGGTTGTGCTGACCAATGGAGCCTGCTTGGGATTCCTTCTCTCTCCTGCTCTTTCTATCCCTCCCCCACTCATGCTCACTCTCTCTCTTGGTTTCTCTCAAAATAAATAAATATACAAAAAAACTTGAAAAATACAGGCATGCACTTCACTGTACTCATATGCTAATTAAACAATATTTACATTCTTACCTATTTATTAAAACAAGGCTGTCACGGACCTCCTCTAATAAATTTACTTTGTTAGTTTCATTCTATTTATATAATTTATCTTTTATTAGAGTATATCTGACACACAATGTTACATTAGTTTCAGATGTACAACTTAGTAATTTGACAAGTTTATACATTATGTTATGTTCACAAGTATAGGTACCATGTGTGCCATTACATCACTATTACAGTATCACTGATTGTATTCCTCATGCTGTTTCTCATTACCATAATTTAATCATTCCATAACTAGAGACAGGTATCTCACTCTCCTCTACACCCATTTTTTCCAACCCCCCACATCCTTCCCCTCTGGCAACCATCAGTTTCTTTTTTCTTAGTATTTATAGCTCTGATTGTGCTTTTTGTTTCTTTATTTTTTTAGATTCCATGAGTGGAATCATATGGTATTTGTCTTTACAGGTCAGATTTCTTTTTAGTTAGCATAAGTAGGTTCATTGATGTTGTCTCAAACAGCACGACCTGATAGTTTTTAAGGCTGTTTAATATTCCACATTTAATTGTATGACACATTTTCCTCATCCATTCACCTTATAATGTACCACACATATATAATACATAATAATATACCACACTATATATATACTACATTTTCCTTATCCATTCATCTACTGATGGACACTTAGGTTGCTTCCATTCTTGGCTATTGTAACTAATGCTGCAATAAACATAGGGGTGCATGTATCTTTTTGAGTTAATGTTTTAATTTTCCTTGGGTAAAAAGTCAATAGTGGAATTATTCGTTCATATAGCATATCTATTTTTAGTCTTTTGAGTAACCTCCATACTGTGGAAACACAGTGGCTATACCAATCTACATTCCCACCGACAGTGCATGAGAGTTCCTTTTTCTCCACATCCACACCAACACTTGCTGTTTTTTGTATTCTTGATTTTAGCCATTTTGACTGGTGTGTGGTGATATCTCAAAATGGTTTTGATTTGCATTTCCAAGATTGGTGGTGTTGAGCATATTTTCATGTGTCTGTTGGCCATCTGCATGGATTCTTTTGTAAAATGTCTATTCAGGTCCTCTGCCAATTATTTATTTAAAAAATTTTTTCTGCCAATTTTTAATAAGATATTTTTTGGTTACTGTTAGGTTCATTCTTATTACAACCTGTCCTTTAAAGGCATAAAACTATATTTCTTTTACTTTAAATTTTTATAATTCTCTATTGCCTATTTAGGCTGGTTTTACCCTTGATTATACATAAATTTGTAAAGTTTCTCATTGCATTTAATTTTTTTAAAGTAAAGCCACCTGG
>NW_027528205.1:0-5963 GCF_008692635.1 Crocuta crocuta
CCGTGTGAGGTATGGGCGCGAGTGCAAGTATGGAGCTTCCTACTTTTCCGCCATCTTGCCAGAATCCCAAGTAGACCCTGTAATTATTATATAATGCCATTCTTCATCCCTTGTTACTGCCTTTACTTTAAAGTCCTGTTTTTACTATATAAGTATGGCTACTCCAAAAGCTTTCTTTTGACTTTCGGTAGCATGACAGATATTTCTCCATCCCCTCCCTTTCAATTGAAAGTGCCTTCACGTCTAAAATGAGTGTTTTGTAGACAGCATATAGATGGATTTTGATGTTTTTTTTTTTTAATCCATTCTGCTACCCTATGTCTTTTGATTGGAGCATTTAGTCCATTTACATTCAGTGTTATTATTGAAAGATATGGGTTTAGAGTCATTGTGTTCTCTGTAGGATTCATGCTTGTAATGGTGTCTCTGGTACCTTGTGTTCCTTGCAACATTTCCTTCATAGAGTCCCCGTCAGGATTTCTTGTAGGGCTGGTTTAGTGGTGATGAATTCTTTCAATTTTTGTTTATTTGGAAAGACCTTTATCTCTCCTATTCTAAATGACAGGCTTGATGGATAGAGGATTCTATCCAGCTGCATGTTTTTCCTGTTCATCACGTTGAAGATCTTGCCATTCTTTTCTGGCCTGCCAAGTTTCAGTAGACAGGTTTGAAACCATCCTGATATGTCTCCCTTTGTATGTTAGGGCCCTTTTCTCCCTAGGTACTTTCAAATTCTCTCTTTGTCCTTATATTTTGCCAGTTTCACTATGATATGTCGTGCAGAAGATTGATTCAAGTTCAGTCTTTGGGGAGTTCTCTGATCTCTTGGATTTCAATGTCTGTTTCCTTCCCCAGACTGGGGAAGTGCTCAGCTATAATTTTTTCAAGTACCCTTTCAGTCCCTTTTTCTCTTTTGTTCTTCTAGAATTCCTCTGATATGGATATTGTTCCGTTTGATTGCATCACTCAGTTCTTGAATTCTCCTTTTGTGCTCCTGGATCAATTTGTTTCTTTTTTTCTCAGCTTCCTCTTTTTCTATAATTGTGTCTTCTAATTCATCAATTCTCTTCTTTGCCTCTTCAATCCGTGTAGTGAGTGCCTCCATTTCATTATTTTTTTTTATAAATAGTTTATTGTCAAGTTGGTTTCCATATAACACCCAGTGCTCATCCCCACAAGTGCCCTCCTCCATGTACATCTCCCCCCTCCTTCCCCACACCCATCAGTCCTCAGTTTTTTCTCTATTCAAGAGTCTTTCATGGTTTGCCTCTCTTCCTCNCCTTATAAATTTTGGATATTAACCCTTTATCTGATATGTCATTTGCAACTATCTTTTCCCATTCCGTTGGTTGCCTATTAGTTTTATGGATTGTTTCTTTTTGACCATCTCCATTTTAATACGCACCTCATTTAGAGCATTTTTTGAATTCATCACAACTATTTTTAAGGTCCATAATCTTTGTAGCAATATCTTCTCTGGTGTCTTCCATGCCTTTTTCAAGCCCAGCGATTAATTTTATGACTGTTGTTCTAAGTTCTTGGTCATTATGTTGCCTATATCTGTTTTGAGCAATTCTTTAGCTTTCATTTCTTCCTGGAATATCTTTAGAGGAGAGTTCTTCCTTTTCTTCATTTTGGCTAGCTCTCTGTCTCTTGTAAGTTTTAAAACATTTGTTACATGCTCTGTACCTGCAAGTGCTGCTATATTAAAGGAGGCTCATTGACTGTCCAGGGCCTCTCCATTCAGGAATGTTCTTTTGATGGTGTCCCTTGGTGTCTCTTGTTGTGCCTTTGGTTATTTTGTTTCCCTTCTCGTAGCGATATTTGGTACTCTTCACCATGTGTACTTTGGCTTGTTTTTTGAGGTAGCCTGTTTGCTGGGGTCTTACCTTTCTGCAGCAATCAAGGCTCTCAGGTATTTCTTATCAGAAGCCTCCTCAGACAGCCTTCCTGATATATCCCTGATCAGTTACTCCAGGTTCCTCTAGCTGTGCTGGCTGCTTGGGTCCAAGGCTTCAGCAACACTCGAACTCTCAGATGTTTCTTATCGCAGGCTACTCTGGGCAGTCTGTACAATCCAACCCTGGGAGTTCAGTCCAGATTCTTCCAGGTTCACCCTTTCCTGGGGTTTCATGCTTCTGTAACTATCAAAGCTCACACATGTCTCATATCAGAGGGTACCCTAGCCAGCCAGCACAATGCAGCCCCAGCAAAGCAGCCCAAATGACTCCAGATAGACCTTCAGAGCTGGCGTCAGTGGCGGAGNATAGAAAAGGTAATCGAAATTTATACAGAAAAGCATGGTTCTCAGAATAGCAAATTAATCTTGAGAAAGAGGAACACAGTGGGAGAAATCACTCTATCCAACATTAAGACCTGCTATATAGCTACAGTAATCAATACAGTGTGGTATTATGGAGGAAAACAAATGGGTAAATAAAATAGAATGAATTTAACCAAGAAACACAAAAATATGCTCAACTGATGTTGACAAAAAATGAAAAATACATTAGATCAATAATGGATCACTCTTTTAAATGAATAATTCTGGATATCCAACAATAACAGAAAACAAACCACAAAAATAACACAAATGTACAAACTTGGACACTTTATACCTTATGGGAAAAAATCTAAGTTGGTTCATGAAATTCAATGACAAATATATAACTATAAAATAGTTAGGAAAAAACATTGGAGAAAATCTTCAGAATCTACACCTTGGTGAAGAGTTCTTAGGCATTACACAAAAAGCATAATCTATAAAAGGGAAAATAATAACTTAAAATTCATAAAGATTAATCAATTTTGCTCTGTGAAAGAATCTGTACAGAAGATAAAAAGAGAAGCCAGTTTCTGGCAGAAATTATTTTCAAATTACATATTCAATAAGGGAATTATGTCCAGAATATGAAACAAACTTTACAATCTCAACAGTAAGAAAACAATCTAATTAGAAAAATGGGCACAATACATGAATTCACGTTTCACCAAAAAGAATTTACAGATGACATATAACACATGAAAAGATGTTCAACATCATTATCTATCAAGAAGTGAAGATTAAAATCAAAATTAGACCCCACTAGAGATAAGAATGGCTAAAATGAAAAATAGTGACAAAACCAAATATTGATGAGGATCCAGAGAAAGTGGTTTGCTCCTATGTAGCTGTTTGTCATATAAATAGCATAATGACTCTGGAAAATAATTTTCTCATTTTCTTTTAAAACAAAACTTGTAATTGCCATCCAACCCAGCAATTGAACTTTATTTCTCAGAAAAATAAAAACTTATGATCAGTTAAAAAAAAACTGTACACAAATGTTCCTAGAAGTTTTACTAGTAATAGTAAAAAGTTTGAAACAGCTCAGATGTCTTTTAATAAGTGAATAGTTAAATAACCTGTGCTATGTCCATATGATGTTTGATGGTCAATTTTATGTATCACCTTAATTGGCCACAAGGCGGTAAGGCTTTGGCCAAATATTCTGGGTGTGACTGTGAGGATATTTGTGAATGAGATTAACATTTGAAGTAATAGACTGATTAAAACAGATTGCCCATTCTAACATGGGTGGGCTCCATCCAATTAGTTAAAGACCAAAATAAAACAAAAGGCTGACCTTCCACAAGTAAAAGGGAATTATTCCTACCTGACTGTCTTTGAGTTTCACGCTGTTTTTTTCTACCTTGGGAACTGAATAGAAACATTACTCATCTTAGCTCTCTAGCCCACAGGCCTTTGAACTAGAACTGTATTACTGACTCTCCTGATTCACAGGGTTTCGAACTTGGACTGGATCTACACAATCCATCTTGCTGACTGAAGATCTTGGAACATTGTAATTAAGTAAGTAACTAAATAATGTAAGTAAGCAAGTATATCCTATTGTTTTTGTTTCAGTGGAGAACCCTAGTACAGATTTTGGTAGCAGTGATTCTAGAGGCACAGAATTTTAAGGATGAGTTTTCAGAATTGGTCTTGTATGAGGTTAAACTATACCCAAACTTGTCTTTATCCTCTGTTGTTTTCAAGAATATTAACTTCTTATCCACCAACTGATGTTTACCCTCATCACTTCCTTTCAAAGGCTATCATCTTCTATTAAGCTGCAGATCATTTGTGGTGAATCAAAGCTTAATAGATTACTCATTGCTAATTAAATACCTTGATTCTGTCCACTGAAACTAATGCATTAAAGTATTTAATATTTGTTTGGTAAACTGTTTTACTAAATGCTCCTTTGACTTTTATTGTTAATAAACATTAAGCATTTATGGCCTGTGAAAGTGGCTTCCATTCCAGCTCATGCTGTTACTATTTACAGTTTGTTAATGAAATGTCACTAACTTCTTTCAAACCAAAAGTTGTTTTTGTTCCCCTTTTACTTTTATTTTATGTCACAAAGAATAACTTACTAAAATTTAGACTAACTATGCTTTTACTAGTGGGTTTTCTACAAAGACAATGATACTTTGGTAAATGCAGCACATTTCAGGATTCATAACAAGGTTCAAGACCAGACATAGTTCTAATTCCCTTTCTTCATCTCACACCCTCTTCTGCTGCACAGTAATCTCACCTTTGGGTTTCAACACTACCTCTGGGTTTCAACACTAATAATAAAGCAAAAGAATTTTCACGTTTATATGATTTGACTCCTATTACTCTGAATTGTTCATTTAACCTTTCTGACAAATTTTTTAACGTCTGATTAAATTTATTCAGGTTGAGCTCCTCCTGGTGTAAAAAAAATGGTCCCAGGATGGGGAGAGTTGAGACACATGAACAGGGTCCTGAATCTGTGAATACTAAATCTGAATGTCTGAACATGCCCACTTCAACTTTCTTAGGAAGGTCTGGAGGAAGCATACTTAATTTATTAACAAGCCCATTTAATTGAGCTTTTTATAAAATTAAAATATGATATAGAAGAGAAACACTTTTCAAGATTTTCCAACTATTTTTCTCATTTTGATCACTTGACTCATTTTGATCTGTCTTGTTTCAAAAAATATGAATCCTCAAATGATCACTAAATTTGCTCAAAATGAGGAAACAAGGCTAATTGCCAAAATGGCTATTTAATTCATTCTCTGAGATTAGCTGTATTCTCAGTCACTCAATAGTGAGCAGTATTTGTGGTTGTTCTGACCTTCAAAGGAAGTCACCTATAAAATAAACTACAGATGAAAGGGAAGGACAGTCCCTAATATGCTGTCTCAATGCTCAAAGAGAATGTCAAAACACCCATGAAAATCAAATGCTGTATTTATTCTATAATTCAGTTAATTCAATACTTTTGAGTAAACAGACATACATTTGGAAAGCTAGTTTTACCTGCGTTTACATTATGAATTTATAAAAGATAATTAAGTTAACAGCAATATTTTAATCCAACTTTCCCATGTGGCTTTTGGAAAGAATTACAGTAGCTGCAAACATTGATTGATACTGAGAACGAATGATTTGTATTGATAACAGAAAAGGAATGATTTATCCTAGGAATATCAACTACTTGTCTGGGTATTTGTAAAGTGTCCCTGTCTGCCACATGCAGTCATTAGGTAATCAGAATGAAGCAAAGACACTCAGATATGAAAAAGAAAAAAAAAACATAGATTTATTTTATTTTTCAACACAACTTTGCCAGTAAGAAAACTGTCCTTCACTTATGTTGGTCTTAAGGAAAAACTTCCTCCAGGCATCAGACATAAATCATAGGAGCAGTGGGTGCTTCTTTGCTGTTGTTTTAACTGCAAGTTAGTAACCAAAGAATATTCATTTTCAACACTGATCAAGTATATAATAAAGACTACTGAGGTAATCATTTACAGTTTCTTGTTAGTCTAAAATGAAGAGGTAAATGTAAGCCAAGAAAAAAAAAATCTTGTGGGTTACCTTATGTTTTGCTATTAAAATGCTGAAATGAAACCTCTTCCTCTTTTATCCTTATATT
>NW_027528205.1:6746-22132 GCF_008692635.1 Crocuta crocuta
TTTGAGAAAAGAAAATCCCATTTCTCACTTTAACCATAAGAATCCTAGAAGTAATAACAAACAAATAAAAAGCCAAACAAACAACAACACAAAAACACCTTTTGGGGCACCTGAGTGGCTCAGTCAGTTAAGCATCTGACTTCAGCTCAGGTCATGACTTCAGTTTGTGGGTTTGAGCCCCACGTTGGGCTCTGTACTGACAGCTCAGAGCCTGGAGCCTGCTTCAGATTCTGTGTCTCCCTCTCTCTCTGCCCTTCCCCCACTCATGCTCTGTTTCTCTCTGTCTGAATAATAAATAACCATTAAAATTTTTTAAAAATACTTTTTAAGGTATATATCTGTTACAGTGTGAAATCCTCATGGTTTTTGTTGCCTGTTTCATTCAGAAATCCTCAAAATGCCTTAGAAAGTCTGGTAGTCTTGTATCATTCTATCATGTAGACATAATGCCATAAATCTTGTTGTAAAATAACTGACTATAACAAATTTATCCATACTGTAAATCCACGTAGCTAGCTCCATCCCCTCTTCTTCCAGTCTAACGACTAGGAGGTTGTTTTCTAATCAACTTAATGTATTAAGGCATACTTCGAGGGCGGTTCCAATTTATTTGGCCTACTACATAGTTGCCTAGGGCCACTAAAATTGATCAAACTNACTAAACATACTATTGAGAAATGACTAAAAACAACACAGTATAATACCAATATTTGAATATAGTACTCAGCAAAATTGCACCAAACTCCACTTTAACCAAACACAACCACCAGCACCTCTTCCATCTTACGTTTTTGTTTTATTTCATTATTTGGATTAGTTTGCCCCCCTCCACATATACTTTCCCTTGACTGGCAAGCCTTTTCAAGAATGGGACCAAATAATCTTACCACTCCACTATGTTCATCATTTAGCTTTTTGCTTTACATTTTCCTGAATGTCTCTTTTTTCTGTATTATATATGTTTTAAATATGTAATATTTGTGAATGCCAGTAATAATTACTATTTATCTATATCATACCTAGCACTTTCACAGAATACATTAGCTAAGTGATGTTTTAAGTATGTAATTTGTTTTTAATTTTTCTTAACATTTATTCATTTTTGAGAGACAGGACATGAGCAGGGGAGGGGCAAAGTGAAAGGGCGACAAAGAATCTGAAGCAGACTCCAGGCTCTGAGCTTTCAGCACAGAGCCCAACACCTGGCTTGAATCCACAAACCGTGAGATTATGACCTGAGCTGAAGTCAGACAGACACTTGACCGATTGAGCCACCCAGGCAGCCCTTAAGTAAGGCCCTTACAAGAATCCTGTTATGTAGATATTATTATTACCATTTTACACGTGGGAAAACTGATACATGATACATACATAGAAATATACTTGCAAAATTAATTCTTCCCTAATTGGAATCCTAATTAGAATATTCACTAAATTGTCTTTAAGGTTATAGATAAAGTGAAAATAACAAATAAGTGTTTTTCCTATAATCATTGTTTATGTTTAATGATTTAAATGAAAACTTGGTCAATAATGTGTTTTATGCTTTTCTCTTATTCCCAGCATTCCAATGTGTTTCACTGAACAGCCTTTATAATAATTCAACTTTAACTTTTCTCATTTTTTCAGAGGGAGGAATAGTCACATGATATTAACAATGTCCATGTAGTAATGATCACTAATATTTTTATCTGAATTAAACTTGTCTTTGATGTGTTTGTATATTGAATTTTACCTAAATAGAATTATTCCAAATAGAATACCCAGTGCTTTGCTTCAATTCTTTCAACAGTAACTGATGAAAACCCATTTTCCTTATGTAGTGAAATAACATATTTATCTTTATAAAGTATTCCATTGTATGTATGTAGAATAATTCAGTTAATGTGACATAAAAAGTGGAATATGGGGGCTCTCAGTTTAAAAGTACTATATAAATGAAGTAGACATTTTAATATGTTAACATTCAAACATAACTTTCTAACTCAAAATGCTATTGAAATTATTAAAAATACATGCATTTGAAAACATTTTCATAAAATTTCAAAACAAAGAAATGATACTAGAAACAGGCAAGATATTTTCAAAAATTTATGGAAAATGAAAAGCAAATGGAGAACCTCCATAGTGTTTTCCAGAGTGGCTGCACCTGTTTGTATTCCCACCATCAACACAACTAGGGCTCCCCTTTCTTCACATCCTTCCAAACACCTGTTGTTTCTTGTGTTGTTGATTTTAGCCATTCTGATAGGTGTGATATGATATCTCATTGTAGTTTTGATCTGTATTTCCCCGATGATCAATAATAGCATTTTTCATGTGTCTGTTGAACATCTGTATGTCTTCTTTGGAAAAATGTCTATTCATGTCTTCGGCCCAGTTTTTAATTTGATTATTCATTTTTGAGTGTTGAGTCTTATAAGTTTTTAATTTTTATTTGAGACACACACACACACACACACACACACACACACACGAGTAGGAGAGGCAAAGAGAGAGTGAGAGAATCTTAAGCAGGCTCCAAGCCCAGCGCTGAGCCTGAAGCAGAGCTTGATCCCATTATCCTGGGTTTATGACCTGAGCTAAAATGAAGAGTCAGATGCTCACCTGATAGAGCCACCCAGGTGCCCCTAGATTTTAAGTTTTTTGTGTATTTTGGATACTACCCCCTTATCAGATATGTCATTTTCAAATATCTTTTCCCATTCCATAGGTTGCCTTTTAGTTTTCTTGATTGTTTCCTTTGCTGCACAGAAGCTTTTTATTCTGATGATGTCCCAATAATTTATTTGTGCTTTTGTTTCCTTTGCCTCAGAAGACATATCTAGAAAGAAGTTATTACAGCTGATGTAAAAGAGGTTACTGCCTGTGTTCTCTAACACTTCTATTATTTCATGTCTCACATAAAGGTCTTTAATCCATTGTGAATTTATTTTTGTGTATGATGTAAGATAGTTGTCTAGTTTCATTCTCTCACATGTTGCTGTCCAGTTTTACAAATACCATTTGTTGAAGAGACTGTTTTTTCCATTGGATATAATTTCCTGTTTTGTCAGAGATTAATTCACCATATAATTGTGGGTTTATTTCTGGTTTTCTATTCTGTTCCATTCATCAATGTCTCTATTTTTGCACCAGTACCATAAAGTTTTTGATCCAGCAATTGTACTGGATCAAAGTATATACAAGTATATACATGAAGAGTACAACAATACTAATTCAAAGGGATACATACACCCCAATGTGTATAATAGTATTACCTACAATGACCATATTATGTAAATAGCCCATGTATCCATCGACTGATGATGGATGTCTATACACACATACATACAATGGAATATTACTCATACACACACACACACACACACACACACACACACACTGGAAGATTACTCATCCATAAAAAAGACTGAAATTGTGTCATTTACAATGTAGATGGAGCTAGAGTATTATGCTAAATTAAGTAAATCAGTCAGAGAGAAACAAATGCCATATGATTTCACTCTTATGTAGAATTTAAGAAACAAAACAAATTAGAACAGAGCAAAAACGAGAGAAAGAGACAAACCAAGAAACAACTCTTGACTATAGGTAACAAACTGATGGTTACCAGAATGGAAGTGGGTGGTGGGATGAGTTATACAGGCAATGCAGATTAAAGAGTGTACTTGCGATGAGCACCAGATAGTGTATTCAAGTGTTTAATCACTATATTGTACACCTGAAACTAATATTACACTATACATTAAGTAACTGTAATTTACATAAAAACTTAAAACAAAAGCAAATTTGTTCCAACTGAAACACCATGGCCTTATGCAACCATAAAGAAAAATGTCTAAAGATAAAAAGAGTTTTTTCTATTGACGACTATTGAAGACTACAAAGCTTAGACCCAACAAATAAATATGACAGGATAGATTATTTTTGTACTCATATCCATAGTTTTATTAAAGGGACTGCATTCAGATAGTCTGGATCAGTCAAGTCCCTCTCATTTTCTAAATTATACTAAGGAGTGTAACCCACAGATATTTTCTAAATAAAATGAAAGAAGTTCCTGATGTATATTTTTAGCAAGTGTACTGTGTGAGGAAGGGGAGCTAAGCATTATTTGTGATAATTCTAAATCTTCATAGGAACAAAAGAAATAAAATAAAACCAAGAAAAATACAGAAGCCAAGTGGATAACTCTGGAATTGTTTGGCTAACTAAAAGTAAGAGAAACTCTGAAAGTGAATATGGAGACCAGATAATAAGGTTAATGTGGAGAGTAATTTGTTGAAGACAATAGGGACATGAAATATTATATATAAAGTATAAACTACTTCATGCCCTCCCTAAAACAAACAACTTGTTCTTTTTTCCATAATCACTAGAGATGGGCTCCAGTATTCTGAAACTGCATTCATCAACAGGTGAACAATTTTGATTTTCTGAAGAAATTTTCTGGATTAATATTTCTAACAATATAAAGGACTATATATAATGAGTAAANTCTTAAGCTTATATCAGTTTCCTGTAGTTGCTATAACAACTCACCACAAAATTGTTGCCTTTATATAACACAAATATATCTTTTTACATTTATATAGGTCAGAAGCCTGAAATGTGTCTCATTGGGCTAAAATCAAGGTTTCAAGGGTATCGTTCTCTTTCTGGAGGTTCTAAATAATATTTTTTGACTTTCCTAGCTTCTAGTGGCTGACTTAATTCCTTGGTTCTTGGCCCCATCCTCACAACCAGCATCTTCAAAACCAGCATCATTAGGCTGAGTCTTTCTCATGCTGCCATCTCTCTGGATCTTTGTATTCTGCCTTATGCTTCCCCTTATAAGGACTCTTCTAATGACACTGGCCCAAATGGGCAATCCAGGGTAATCTGCCCATCTCAAAATCAACTGATTACCACCTTTAATTCTTATCTGCAACTTTAATTTGTCTTTGACATACTACTTAACATATCGACAGCTTCAAGGAATTGTGATATGCATATTTTTGGGGGAGCTATTATTCTGCCTACCACTGAGAAAGGCCAAAACACTGAGAAAGCATAAATACAGAAGGACAACCCAGATCTTAAGCATATTGCTTCCCTGATAGTATCTTCAGATCTGTGGTATGCTGGTGATTTCAAACTTATTATCCAGGTATACTAGGAAAAAGGAAAAGGGCCCAATACCCTGCAAAGTAGAAAGCTAAAATGAAACTCTTGCATAAAGTGAGAGCTCTAAAAGGCTTACTAAAACAGAGAACAAAAGGAAAACATGTCATACAAGACTCAAAAGTTATTCAAATATGTCCCTTGGTAAAAGAGAAAAAATATTTTTTTTTGAAAGTTCTTTACTCCAGATTAATACTATGGGCACAATAAATTAAAGGCAGAAAATTTAGTTTAATGTATTTCTGAGTTCATAATGTTTCCAAGCACTTGGTTGAAGAAAATTCAAATATGTTCTAGAAGAAAGCAATTAAATCCAGGCTTCAAAGAATTCTAACAAATTTCCATTAATCATTACCTTATAATAAAAAGGAACCAACTTAATGGCATGATGAAATACCAAGATAAAGATCCAACATTACTAACAAAATACAAAATCAGACTCACAGAGGTAAGGTTTCTGGAATGGTGGAAGGAATGTCTCAGCAATCATCTTCCCTCAAATGATAAAATTGGACATAATTGTCAAAAACTACCTGAAATGGTAGTTTTTCCAGGACTCTGGAAATCCTTCCAAGGCAGATACCAAATTAGAACCAATTTATTCAAGAAAAAGTATTGAACATGAGGTTACTTTAGTAGAATTCTATAGGAATTTTTATCCTGGGGCTACTCGGAATTCACCATACCAAATTATAGAAGGTAGAGTAATTCAGAAGCGGTGGAAAATCTATGCAAATGAGCAACCTCTCCAGCAGAGGAGGGTGACTTGGAGTGTAGCACATTATGTTTACGTGCAAGTGCATAATAAGAAACACTTGTTACATGTTAGCGTACACTAGAGAAGGCCAATATCATAGTCTGCCCAAGATTTTAGTGCTGGTTTCAGTAAGCAATATACCAGAAGAATAGTCAAAAATAAATAAAAGAGTTATCTAAAAAATAAGACAGCTATAGTTATGTTCTAGTTAAGCTCTTATTAAGTTTCCACATATTTAGTTTTCTGTAATGTTCTGAAAACACATAAGGTTGCACATGTTCATAGGAGGAGCTGGAGAAATTCCTACTAACTTAATCAGCCTGGCTGACAGTGAAGCCTTATAAATGCTGAAACTTAAACTTCGAGCACACTTGTAAACTTTTACACGGCTGAAATTTGAAAATATTCTACAGCTACAATTAGATCATGGGCAAATGGTGCAAGTCTCAGTAGCTCAAATTAATTAGACCCAAACTCTATTCACACAGAAGCTATGATGACCCAGGTGTTTTTCATCTGGAGTAAGGTTTAAAATGAAAGCAATAATTAATGTAGAGACATCAGGGGCCACATGCTGTGGAAAAAAGACTCCACACAGAATTAGTCAAGGGGAGCTATGAAACAAACACAATAATAACAAAAGCACCAGGAAGGGATGAGAATCCAGAGTTGTTACAATATATTGTTTGAAATGTTAACTTCTTAAAAATAAGTTATGAGATAATAGGAAAGTGTGGCCCATACACAGGAACAGAAAAAAATATATATATATTTCCATGATTTACCCATATATGTGTATACATATGTACGGATATGTACATTCACAAAATGTGTATATAGATAGATAGATATAGGTATAGACAAATATAAATGATATATTAGCCATAAAAAGATATATGTATAGACAAATATAAATGATATATTAGCCATAAAAAGAAATGAAGTTTTGCCATTTGCAAGGATGTGGATGGAGCTAGAGAGTATTATGCTAAGTAAAATAAGAACAATGAGAGAAAGAAAAATACCATGTTAGTTCACTCATATGTGGAATTAAAGAAACAAAACATATGAGCAAAGGGGAAAAAAAGAGAGATAGAGGCAAATCAAGAAACTCACTTGACTACAGAGCACAAAGTGAAGGTTATCAGAGGGGAAACTAGTGTGGGGATAGGTTAAATATGTAATGGGAATTAAGGAGTACACTTGTGATGAGCAATGAGTGATGTATGGAAGTGTTGAATCGGTACATTTTACACCTGAAACTAATATTACACTGTATGTTAACTGCAATTTAAATAAAAACTTTTACTCTTCTGCATGTGGTTGTCCAGTTCTCCCAGCACCATCTGTTAAAGAAGCTGTCTTTTTTCCATTGGATACTCTTTCCCGCTTTGTCAAAGACTAGTTGGCCATACATTTGTGGATCCAGTTCTGAGTTCTGTATTCTATTCCATTGGCCTATGTGTCTGTTTTTGTGCCAAAACCATACTGTCTTGATGATGACAGCTTTGTAGTAAGGGCTAAAGTCTGGGATGGTGATGCCTCCCATTTTGGTTTTCTTCTTCAATATTACTTTGGCTATTCAAGATCTTTTGGGGTTCCATACAAATTTTAGGATAGTTTGTTGTAGTTCTGAGAAGAATGCTGGTGCAATTTTTATTGGGATTGCATTTAATGTGTACATTGCTTTGGGTAGTAATGACATTTTAACTATATTCTTCCTATCCATGAGTATGGAATGTTTTTCCATTTCTTTATGTCTTCAATTTCCTTCATAAGTTTTCTATAGTTTTCATCATACAGATCTTTTATATCTTTGGTTAGGTTTATTCCTAGGTATTTTATAGGTTTTTGGTTTGTTTTGTTTCTGTTTTTTGTTTTTTGTTTTTGCAATTGTGAATGGGATCCGTTTCTTGATTTCTCTTTCTGTTGCTTCATTATTGCTGTATAAAAATGCAACCAATTTCTGTACGTTAATTTTGTACCCTGCAACTTTGCTGAATTCATGGATCAGTTCTAGTAGGCTTCTCACACCATACACAAAAATAAACTCAAAATGGATAAAGGACCTGAATATGAGACAGGAAACCATCAAAACCCTAGAAGAGACAGATGGAAACAACCTCCTTGACTTCAACCGCAGCAATTTCTTACTTGACACATCCCCAAAGGCAAGGGAATCAAGAGCAAAAATGAACTACTGGGTCCTCATCAAGATTATAGCTTCTGCACGGCAAAGGAAACAATCAATGAAACTAATAGGCATCCGACGGAATGGGAAAAGATAGTTGCAAATGACATATCAGATAAAGGGCTAGTATCCAAATTCTATAAGGAACTCACTAAACTCCCCACCTGAAAAACAAATAATCCNGTTAGGAGGAAGTTAATGGAGGACCTTGAGGGAGAAGAAGGAGGTAAATAGTGGGGGAGAGGGAGGGAGGCAAACCATGAGAGACTCTTGAACACTGAGAACTGAGGACTGATGGGATTGGGGAAGAAGGGGGGGGTGATGGGCATGGAAGAGGACACTTGTTGGGATGAGCACTGGGTGTTACATGGAAANAGAAGGACAGATACCATATGTTTGCACAAATAGGTGGGTTAGGAGGAAGTTAATGGAGGACCTTGAGGGAGAAGAAGGAGGTAAATAGTGGGGGAGAGGGAGGGAGGCAAACCATGAGAGACTCTTGAACACTGAGAACTGAGGACTGATGGGATTGGGGAAGAAGGGGGGGGGGATGGGCATGGAAGAGGACACTTGTTGGGATGAGCACTGGGTGTTACATGGAAACCAACTTGACAATAAACTATTTAAGAAAATAAAAAATTAATAAAACTTTTAAGGGAAGAAAATCAATCAATGTAATCCACTATATCAACAGGCTGACAAATAAAATTAATTATGATCATTCAGTTGTTGGAAAAAAACCCACATTTGACAAAGTATAAAAAGTCTAAAATAGGAAAAAAACACAAACTACCAAAATCAAGAATTAAAAGGAGAATAGCATTATCAGTCCAAAGAAATTACAAAATATTATCAGGAAATAATATAAACTACTTTATGGCAACTAACAAGAAAATTTAAATAAAAAAGACACATTCCTGGAAAGATACAAATTATCAAAATTTACTCTAGAAGAGAGAATATTTGAATTTACATATAATTAAATGAATACCATTGGTAATAAAAAATGTTCTTCCCCAAGCCAAGATGGCTTCACTATTGGATTCTATCAAACATTAAATGTAAACCTTTCAAAACATTAAGATAGGAGGAGGAAAATCTTTCCCAACTTATCACTGTGATACCAAATCCAGACAAATATAAGAAAAGAATGTTAAAGACCAATATTCTTGATTGTGAAATGATTACCACAATCAAGCACGTTGTACATTTTAAGTGTTCTCATCCCTCCCACACACACATGCACCCACAAATGGTTACTTTGTGAGGTGATGAATGTTAATTAATTTGACCGGGGTAATCATATCATAATGTACACAGATATCAAATCACCACATTGTATACATTTTTACTTGTACAATTTTTATTTGTACAAATAAGATGTACAAATTTTGTCAGTTATACTTTATTATAATTATTTTAATAATTACAGATAGTATTAATACCTTTAATTATATGTATTATTTCATGATTATACCTCCATAAAGCCAGTAAAAATCATTCTGAACTTATTCCGCTGAAAATAGGGAAAAATACAAGAATATCTAATTTTTTTACTTCTATTCAATGTTTTCCTGAATATTCTACCCTGCACAATCAAACAATAATATGAAATAAATGTATCCAAACTTTTTAAAATAGAAGTAGAACTGTCTTCATTTACTGAAAACATTATTCTGAATGAAGGAATTTTGAGTGATTTATAAAAAAAGAAATAAAACAAAAAACAGAACGAATAAGAATCAATCCAACAAGGTCAGATGATATAAATATACAAAATTCAAATGTATTTTGTATGCTATAATTAAATATAAAAGTNATATTTAGGAATATGTTTAACAAAAGAAATAATCTTTAAAATAAAATTTCAAAATATTTGAGAGAAATTAAAGACATTTAATGAAATGGAAAGATATTTCATATATGTTGATTGAAAGTCACAATATTATTAAAGTGGCAATTCTTCCCTTGTTTATTTACAGATTTAATGCAACAACTATCATAATCTTACCCCGTATTATTAGAGAAGTTGTTCAAGCTGATCCTAAAACTTATTTGCCAATGAAAAGAACCTAGAAAATTCTAAATAGCCTTGAACAAGGTGAACAGTTAGAAGACATAAATTTCCCATGTCAAAACTTACTATAAAACGTCAATAATCAGGTAGAGTAATACTGGTATAAGGATACGTGCATAGGTCTGTGCAATAGAATTGAGAGTCCAGAAGGAATGTTGTACATTTGTGGTCAATTGAATTTGAGAAAGGTGTCATGGCAACTTAGTGAAGAAAGAATAATCTTTTCAAAAAATGGTGCTGGGGAGCACCTGGGTGGTTCAGTCGGTTGAGCGTCTGACTTCGGCTCAGGTCATGATCTCAAGATCCATGGGTTTGAGCCCCGCGTCGGGCTCTGTGCTGACAGCTAGCTCAGAGCCTGGAGCCTGCTTCAGATTCTGTGTCTCGCTCTTTCTCTGACCCTCCCCTGCTCATGCTGTCTGTCTGTCTCTCTCAGAAATAAATAAAACATTTAAGTTTTTTTTTAAAAAAGAAAGGAGGATTAAGTCTTAATGGGCACAAGAGATCTTTTTGGGGCAAGAGAAGTGCTATAGCACTTGTTTTATAAAACAAGATTCTATTGATTGCACAACTTGGTAATTTGCTAAAAATCATTATATTTTACACTTAGAATAGGTAATTATAACTCCTAATGTAAATTATAACTCAATAAAGTAAAAACAGAAAAGCACATACACAGAAATTACAGATATTAAACTATACATTAAATAACTATGCTTAATATGTTTAAGGAAATCAGAGAGTTTCTACAGTGAAATGAAGTTATATGAACTATTTAAATTAACCAGGTATATTTAAAAACAAACCAAATATGACTTCTAGAAATAGAAAACAATAATTGAAACTATGAACTCAGAAGATGAGTTATACAAAAGACACAGCTGAACAATGATTTTTTTTATGTTTATTTATTTATTTTGAGAGAGAGTGTGTGTGAGTGGGGGAGGAGCAAAGAGAATGGGAGAAAGAAAATCCCAAGCAGTCTCAGTTTCACAAACCGTGAGATATTGACCTGAGCGGAAATCGAGAGTCAGAAACTTAATCGACTGAGCCACCCAGGTGCCTGTGAACAAAGGTATTTTGTAGTGGAAGGAAGCGATGAAAGCCACACTGAAAGATAAAGGGATTGAAAATTTGAGAGAAGTTAAGATACATGGAAAATAGAGTAAAAAAAAAAAACTACTAACAAGTTTTCGCTAGATGACATACGATGGCATTATACACACACACACACACACACATACACACACACAAACACACAAACACACACACACACATTGGGTTTTTGAACTCTAAAATCATACAACCTGGATTTGAGCTCTCCCTTTCTCACTACTAGCTCTGTCACCATGGGCAAATTACTAAAGTTATCTTTGTCTTAATTTTCTTGTCTGCTCAATGGGTATAACAGTGTCTATAAAGTTGTAGTGGGGATTAAATGAACAATTATATGTAAATATTCACAGCAATACCCATAAGATAGCAAGTAATACTTGTTATTATTATCCTGATTTTACAAAATGCAATGACAGAAGCACATAAAGCAACTGGTCCCAAATAAAATTGCTAGTACGTGAAAGAACTATAACTTTAACTAAAAAGTCTTGCTTCAGAGTCCACAATCCTAATTACTTAGAGTCTGTCAGAAATAAGAGACTCTAAGGAGAGATATAATTTTCAGTAGTTAACTGACTGGAAAGAGATGTGAACTGNCACTAAGCAGATGACAGAACGAACAAATGAAAGAAAGAAAGAAAGAAAGAAAGAAAGAAAGAAAGAAAGAAAGAAAGAGGACATTAACATATTATATTGAAATTGCCTAATACAAAAGATAAAAACAAAATATTTAAAATAGCTAGAGAGAAACAAACAAATCAAAGTCCCATATTCTGATATTGCTGTCAAAGAAACAATTACACCTACAGCTGATTTCTCATTAATAATGGAAGTAAAAAGATAATGGAAAGTATCATCAAAGAACAGAGGTAACATAATTATCAACCTAGAATTGTATATAACCACAATTCTTATCCACTAATTAATGAAACTGAAGACTTTCAGATTTAAAAACAAAACAAAACAGGGGCGCCTGGGTGGCTTAGTCGGTTAAGCGTCCGACTTTCGCTTAGGTCATGATCTCGCAGTTCGTGGGTTCAAGCCCCGCGTCGGGCTCTGTGCTGACTGCCAGCTCAGAGCCTGGAGCCTATTTCGGAGTCTGTGATTCCCTCTCTCTCTGACCCTCCCCTGCTCACGCTGTCTCTCTCTCTCTCCTAGAAATAAATAAAACATTAAAACAAAACAAAACAAAAAAACCGGAACGAGTATATTTACAAAAGACCATAACATAAGTAAGTTTTAAAAGATGTACTTCAGGGGGGCTTCAGCATGATGGAGAAGTAGGGGACTCCGTACTTCCTGCCCACACCTCTCCTCTGAACGCCAAGTCTGGAAGGAAAGGAGAGAGTCTACTAGGAAGACAGCCTCATAAGTGAGTGATGGCAAATTGAGGGAGATAAAAATGGGCCAGGACATGGAGGCACGGAGGGGAGGGATCCACTTCTGTGGAGAGACAAAGAGAAGAGAAAGAGCAGCTGGGGAAGTGAGAAAAACCTTGGACCAGGATGGAGAGGGATCCTATCATCCCATCTCTGACTGTAGGGCTTCCGGAGGGAGATCCCATCTCTAACTGTGGAGCTTTCTTTGGACTGGGGCTGGTTGCCCTGTTGCCACACCTGGAGATGAGGGGAGTCCCCTCTGGGGTTCATTGGTACCTCAGAGGTGCAGTCGGCATCAGGAGGAACTGGTCCCCTGCCCTGAAGGGCTGCGGCTTGCAGGATTGCATTACGGGCAGCAACATTAACACAGGGAGTGGGAGCTTGGAACACACTTGGGCATGAGGCATAGGAGACAGCTCACCTCTTCAGCGCCCATAGCACAGTGAAAATGGATCCAAAGGAGTGATTTGGGACATCTGGTCCATGGAGAAGGGACTGGTTGGGTGTCGCCATTTTTCTCCCCACAACCACCAAGGCGAGGCCTCAGGGATTGGTCCTCAGAACCCACAGGACACATCTACAACGAACCACGCCCCTCCACACTAGGTAGCTGTTTATCTACTGGAGCTGGATAGACGCCATGGAAACAGACCCCTCCTCCAAACCAGCACTGCTGCATTGCCTAGATTAAATCCAGGTCAATTCTTGTTATTCACATTTATTCTCCCTTTTTTTTCCTTATCTCTTCCCTCTTCTAAGCCGGTTACTCTGGTTAAAGGTCTGCTTAAACAGACATATTTAATCCATTCTCTTGAGGCATGTTCTACACCTCTTTCTTTACTTTCCTTTCTCTCTCTGGAATAATCAGGTCACATAGTTTCTCTAAGTAACATTATCTTTGTTTCTTTCTCTTTGCCTCCTTCTATATTCTTCTTTTTCTCTCTCTGATTAAGCCTTTTAGTATCTCTGTCTTGTCAATGTTCATTTTCTCTCTCCCTGCCCCTGTCATTTCTCTCCTTGTATATGCTCTTCCATCAGCATCGCCCCACCCTGATCTTTATTTGGAGTTTGTGGTTTTTATGCTTTTAGGCTGTCTTTTTTTTTTATGTGTCTGCTTGCTTCTTTGTTTGATTTGTTTGTGCATTTTCGTGTTATCATTCCTTGTTTGTTTGTCTGTCTGTTTTCTTTTCCAGGGCCACTTCAAGGAACAAACCAAGCACACATGCTGGTGAGTCTAAAACATCACTACAAGTAGGGAAATAAAATAACCAAAGCCACAACAACAGAGAGCAAGTGGTACTCTTCAAAAACACCTCCTGAGTGACCAGGCCCTGGACAGTGTATGACTCTCCTTTAATATAGCAGTACTCACAGGAGCAGAGCATATAACAAGCTTTTGAAACTTACAAGAGACAGAAAGGTAGCCAAAATGATGAAATGGAAGAATTCTCCTCCATACAAATTCCAGGAAGAAATGACAGCTAAAGAATTGATCAAAACAGATATAAGCAATAAAACTGAACAAGAATTTAGAATAATAGTCATAAAATTAATCGCTGGGCTTGAAAAAGGCATAGAAGACAGCAGAGAATCCATTTCTACAGAGATCAACGATCTTAGAAATAGTTACGATGAATTTAAAAATGCTTTAAATAAGGTCAAAAATCAAATGGAGGTGGCCACACCATGGACTGAAGAGGTAGAGAGGAGAATAGGTGAATTAGAAGATAAACATATGGAAAAAGATGAAGCTGAGAAAAAGAGAGATAAATTGATCCAGGAGCACAAAATGAAAATTCAAGAACTGAGTGATAGAATCAAACAGAACAGGGGCACCTGGGTGGCTCGGTTGGTTAAGCATCTGACTTTGGCTCAGGTCATGATCTCATGGTTCATGGTTTCAGGCCCCGTGTCGGGCTCTGTGCTGACATTTAGCTCAGAGCCTGGAACCTGTTTCAGATTCTGTATCTCACTCTCTCTCTGACCCTTCCCTGCTCATGCTGTCACTCTCTCTCTAAGAAATAAATAAAACATTAAAAAAATTAGAATCAAACAGAACAATATCTATATCTATAATAGGAATTCCAGAAGAAGAACAAGGGAGAGAAAGGGGATGAAGGAGTACTTGAATAAATCATAGCTGAGAACTCCCCCAGCCTGGGGAAAGAAACAGATATTGAAATCCAAAAGGCACTGAGAACTCCCCTCAGACATAACTTGAATCAATCTTCTGCATGACATATCATAGTGAAACTGGCAAAATACAAGGATAAAGAGAGAATTCTGAAAGCAGCTAGAGATAAACGGGCCTTAACATACAAAGGAAGTCACAGAAGTGTAGCAACAGACCTATCTACTGAAACTTGGCAGGCCAGAAAGGAATGACATGAAATTGTCAATGTGGTGAACAGGAAAAATATGCAGTCAAGAATCCTTTATCCAGCAAGCTTGTCATTCAGAATAGAAGGAGAGATTAAGGTTTTCCCAAACAAACAAAAACTCGAAGGAATTCATCCCCACAAAACGATTCCTACAAGAGATCCTAAGGGAGACTCTGTGAGGGAAATGTTGCAAGGAACAAAAGTACCAGAGACATCACTACAAACATGAATCCTACAGAGAACACAATGATTCTAAACCCATATCTTTCAATAATAACACTGAATGTAAATGGACTAAATGCTCCAATCAAAAGACATAGGG
>NW_027528205.1:22187-22651 GCF_008692635.1 Crocuta crocuta
AAAAAAAAAAAACAAGACCTGTCTATTTGCTGTCTACATGAGACTCATTTTATTTTTTTTTTCATTTAAGCAAATACATACAGTAATTTATTCCTCCAAGCAGTAAGAGAATGCACCAAGCCAAGCAATTGAGCAAAAACTTTCCATAGCCCCTCAAGTCCTATAATTCTATCTACAACTCCATCTTCTAGTCCTAAATAAATCTTCAATTATTCCCAGAACAGATGAAATCTAAAATTCACATCAACTTTTTAACATCTGCTGAGTCTCAACTATACAGGAACCAAAACGAAATTCCTGTATGTCACCTGCTGATAGGCTTACAATTTAAATCAGATTTGAAGTATATGAAAAAAAGAAATCACGTTTTTTTCCTGATCAATATGGACATCAGCCAGATGATAGAAGTAGGTGATATGCTGGTTAAATTCTATGTACAGCAAAACAGAGTCAACCTCCATTCT
>NW_027528205.1:22901-24888 GCF_008692635.1 Crocuta crocuta
TATTCAAACAAGTAAACAATTCTTATTCTAAAAGGCCTCAACTACAGAATATACATCTTACACTGTAAAAGAAACAGTTATGAATGTTATCAAACTTAGTTTCTCATAAAGAACACTGATACAACCAATATCTAATTGGTATTTTGTGCTCAGTAATCTATTTTTTCCTTAAATAGTTTATTGTCAAGTTGGTTTCCATATAACACCCAGTGCTCTTCGCAACAAGTGCCTTCCTCCATGCCCATCATCCCCCTTCCCCTCTCCCACACCCCTATCAGCCCTCAGTTTGTTCTCAGCATTCAAGAGTCTCTCATGGTTTACCTCCACCATCTCCCCAACTATTTTTTCCCCTTCTCCTCCCCCATGGTCCTCTGTTAAGTTCCTCCTAATCCACCTATATGTGCAAACATATGGTATCTGTCCTTCTCTGCCTGACTTACTTCGCTCAGCATAACACCTTCAAGTTCCATCCATGTTGCTACAAATGGCCAGATTTCATTCTTTCACATTGCCATGTAGTATTCCATTGTATATATAAACCACATCTTCTTGATACATTTGTCAGTTGATAGACATTTAGGCTCTTTCCATGATTTGGCTATTATTGAAAGTGCTTCTATGAATANCTCTAAGCTAGCTGTCAGCACAGAACCCGACATGGGGCTCGAACCCATGAACCATGAGATCATGACCTGAGCTGAAGTTGGACGCTTAAACAAATGATCCATCCAGGTGCCCCCCTAGCTGATATTTAAAACACAGTTAATAACCATTCTTCTCAAGCAGTTACAAAAAATAGAAATGGAAGGAAATCTTCCGTACTCATTCTATAAAACCAGCATCACTTTGATTCCCAAACCAGACAGAGATCCAGCAAAAAAAAAAAGAGAGAGAACTCCCGGCCAATATCCCTGATGAATATGGATGAAAACAAGATATATCTTCAACAAGATACTTGCAAATCGATTCCAACATCACATAAAAAGAATTATCCCCCATGATCAAGTGGGATTCATTCCTGGGTTGCAGGGCTGGTTCAAAATTAGCAAATCAATCAATGTGTTATATCACATTAACAAAAGAAAAGAAACATATGATCCTGTCAATAGATGCACAAAAAGTATTTAACAAAATACAGCATCCTTTCTTAATTAAAACCTTCAAGAAAGTCTGGATAGAAGGAACTTACTTAAACATCATAAAAGCCATTTATGAAAAGCTCACAGCTAATACCATCCTCAGTGGAGAAAAACTGAGAGCTTTCCCCCTGAGATCAGGAACACGACAGGGATATCCACTCTCTCCACTGTTGTTTAACATAGTGATGGAAGTCCTAACATCAGCAATCAGATAACAAAATGAAATAAAAGTATTCAGAATTGGCAAAGAAGTAGTCAAACTTTCACTTTCTGTAGACAACATGATACTCTACATGGAAAATCTGATAGACTCCACCAAAAGTTTGCTAAAACTATATACGAGTTCAACAAAGTCGCAGGGTACAAAATCATTGTACAGAAATTGGTTTCATTTTAATATACCAACAATGAAGTAACAGAAGGAGAAATCAAGAAACTGATCTCATTCATAATTTCACAAAAAAAAAACTATAAAACACCTAGGAATAAACCTAACCAAAGATGTAAAAATTTGTATGATGAAAACTAAAGAAAACTTATGAAGGAAACTGAAGAAGACACAAATAAATAGAAAAACATTCCATGCTCATGGATTGGAAGAATATAGTTAAAATGTCAATACTACCCAAAGAAATCTACGCATTCAATGCAATCCCAATCAAAACTGCACTAGCATTCTTCTCAAAGCTGGAACAATCAACCCTAAAATTTGTATGGAACCACAAAAGACCCCGAATAGCCAAAGTAATATTGAAGAAGAAAACCAAAACAGGAGGCATCACCCTCCCAGACTTTAGCCTCTACTACAAAGCTGTAATCACCACGACAGTATGGTATTGGCACAAAAA
>NW_027528205.1:28183-42949 GCF_008692635.1 Crocuta crocuta
AAGAAATTGAATCAGTTATCAATACTCTCCCAACAAATAAGAGCCCTGGATCAGATGGCTTCCCTGGGAAATTCTACCAGACATTTAAATTTTTTTACATGTTTTATTTATTTCTGAGAGAGAGACAGAGAGAGACAGCGTGAGCAGGGGAAGGTCAGAGAGAGAGGGAGATTCAGAATCTGAAACAGGCTCCAGGCTCTAAGCTAGCTGTCAGCACAGAACCCGACATGGGGCTCGAACCCATGAACCATGAGATCATGACCTGAGCTGAAGTTGGACGCTTAAACAAATGATCCATCCAGGTGCCCCCCTAGCTGATATTTAAAACACAGTTAATAACCATTCTTCTCAAGCAGTTACAAAAAATAGAAATGGAAGGAAATCTTCCGTACTCATTCTATAAAACCAGCATCACTTTGATTCCCAAACCAGACAGAGATCCAGCAAAAAAAAAAAGAGAGAGAACTCCCGGCCAATATCCCTGATGAATATGGATGAAAACAAGATATATCTTCAACAAGATACTTGCAAATCGATTCCAACATCACATAAAAAGAATTATCCCCCATGATCAAGTGGGATTCATTCCTGGGTTGCAGGGCTGGTTCAAAATTAGCAAATCAATCAATGTGTTATATCACATTAACAAAAGAAAAGAAACATATGATCCTGTCAATAGATGCACAAAAAGTATTTAACAAAATACAGCATCCTTTCTTAATTAAAACCTTCAAGAAAGTCTGGATAGAAGGAACTTACTTAAACATCATAAAAGCCATTTATGAAAAGCTCACAGCTAATACCATCCTCAGTGGAGAAAAACTGAGAGCTTTCCCCCTGAGATCAGGAACACGACAGGGATATCCACTCTCTCCACTGTTGTTTAACATAGTGATGGAAGTCCTAACATCAGCAATCAGATAACAAAATGAAATAAAAGTATTCAGAATTGGCAAAGAAGTAGTCAAACTTTCACTTTCTGTAGACAACATGATACTCTACATGGAAAATCTGATAGACTCCACCAAAAGTTTGCTAAAACTATATACGAGTTCAACAAAGTCGCAGGGTACAAAATCATTGTACAGAAATTGGTTTCATTTTAATATACCAACAATGAAGTAACAGAAGGAGAAATCAAGAAACTGATCTCATTCATAATTTCACAAAAAAAAAACTATAAAACACCTAGGAATAAACCTAACCAAAGATGTAAAAATTTGTATGATGAAAACTAAAGAAAACTTATGAAGGAAACTGAAGAAGACACAAATAAATAGAAAAACATTCCATGCTCATGGATTGGAAGAATATAGTTAAAATGTCAATACTACCCAAAGAAATCTACGCATTCAATGCAATCCCAATCAAAACTGCACTAGCATTCTTCTCAAAGCTGGAACAATCAACCCTAAAATTTGTATGGAACCACAAAAGACCCCGAATAGCCAAAGTAATATTGAAGAAGAAAACCAAAACAGGAGGCATCACCCTCCCAGACTTTAGCCTCTACTACAAAGCTGTAATCACCACGACAGTATGGTATTGGCACAAAAACAGACACATAGACTGATGGAATATAATAGAGAACCCAGAATTGGACCCACAAATGTATGGCCAACTAATAATTGACAAAACAGGAAAGAGTATCCAATGAACGAAAGACAGCCTCTTTAACAAATGTTGCTGGGAGAACTGACCAGCAACATGCAGAAGAATGAAACTAGACCACTTTCTTACACCATACATAAAAATAAACTCAAAATGGTCCTGGCACCAAGACAAACCATAGATCAGTGGAACAGAATAGAAATCCCAGAAATGAACCCAAAACTATAGGGTCAACTAATCTTTGACAAAGTTTGATAAAGCAGGGAAGAATATCCAAAGGAAAAAAAGACAATCTCTTCATCGAATGGTGTTGGGAAAACTGGACAGCAACACCCAGAAGAATGAAACCAGACCACTTTCTTATACCATACATAAAAATAAATTCAAAATTGATAAAAGACCTAAACCTGAGACAGGAAACCACCAAAATCCTAGAGAACACAGGCAATAACTTCTTTGACCGTAGCTGGAACAAATTATTACTAGGCATGTCTCTGGAGGCTAGGGAAACAAAGGCAAGATATTAGGACTTCATCAAGATTAAAAGCTTCTACACAGTAAAGGAAACAACCAGCAGAACTAAGACATAGTGCACATTGCACTATGGAATGGGAGAAGATATTTGCAAATGACATAGTTGATAATGGGTTAGTATCCAAAATCTATAAAGAACTTATGAAACTCAACACACAAAAAGCAAATAATCCAGTTAAGAAATTGGCAGAAGACATGAATAGACACTTTTCCAAAGAAGATAATCCAGATGGCTAACAGACATCACTCATCATCAGGGAAATACCAATAAAAACTTCCTCACACCTGTCCAAATGCCTACAATGAACAGCACAAGAAACAAAAGCAATTGGTGATGATGCACAGAAAGGGGAAACCTCTTGCACTATTGTGGGAATGTAAACGGGTGCATCCACTCTGAAGAACAGTATGGAGGTTCTTCAAAAAGTTGAAAATATGACTACCCTAGGATCCAGTAATTGTACTGCATGGAATTCCCCAAAGGATACAAAATACAGGTTTGAAGTGGCATATCTACCCTGATGATTTTAGCAGCGTTATCAACAATGGCCAAACTATGGAGAGAGCCCAAATATCCATCAACTGATGAATGGAAAGCGAAGGTGGTATGTGTGTGGGTGTGTGTATTATATAATATATATATAATGGAATATTACTCAGGCATATTACTCAAAAAGAATAAATTCTTGCCATTTGAAACAACATGGATGGAGCTTGTGTCTAGTATGTTAAGCAAGTGAAGTCAGTCAGAGAAAGCCAAATACCATATGATTTCACTCATAGGTGGAACTGAAGAAACAAAATATATGAACGTATGGGAGGGGGGAAAAGAGAGAGAAGGGAACAAACCATAAGATATTTTTTGTTTTAATTTTTTAATGTTTATTTCTTTTTAAGACAGAGAGAGAGCAGGAGAGGGGCAGAGAGAGAGAGGGAGACACAGAATCCAACGTAGGGCTCGAGCTCATGAATGGTGAGATCATAACCTGAGCCAAATTCAAATGCTCATCCAACTAAGCCACCATTAGAGACTTGCAAAGAGAGAGAAGAAACTGTGGGTTGATGGAGTGAGATGGGTAGAGGAATGGGTTAGATCGGTGATGGTTATTAATGAGGGCACTTTTTATGACAAGCACTGGGTGTTGTATGTAAGTGATGAATTACTGAGTTTTACTCCTGAAAACAATGTTGCACTGTATGTTAACTAAATAGAGTTTAAATAAAAATTGAGAAAGGAAAAAAAAGAATATGTAATTGAAAATTGGATGAAGAAAGATCCTTCTCATGTATTATCAGAAAGCAAAGGAAATTGCATCCTGCAGTTACATGAAAGCATATCTTGTAAGTTTTGAAATTGGGTATACACCTAATGGAGATTTATCAGCAAACTTTGGAAGGTGCTGCCAGGTTTATACCAGATGCTGTTAGAAGAAAACCACAGGACCCTAATGGCTTCACTTGGGCCAAGCCCACTCACCAAACTGGGGCTTAATACCTAATTGCAATTTCAACCTCCTCCAGAAATGTTGTCTTAACCCGTCAATCAGGAATTTTCTGATAAGCAAAAATGAGGTAATCTGTTGCATGGGTCCTGTCTATCCCCCAAAGGATGATGAGATAATCCACCTAATAAGAATCCCTGCTCTTCTAACTAAGGAAAGTAACCTTACCCGAGACAAGCCTTTCTTTTCTTTTGCTAATAACTTTCTGGCCCCATCCTCCTTCCTATAAAATACTTTCCATTTTGTACAACTCCTTGTAGCTCCCCCCTACTTGCTACATGAGACACTGCCTGATTCATGAATTGCTTAATAAATCCAATTAGATCTCCAAGTTTACTCAGTTGAATTTTTGTTCCTTAACATTGAATATAGTAGAATGTTATAGGAGAGAGATAAATTGAGGGAAGAACTATTAAAGAAGCAAAAAAGAAAAAAGAAAAAAGTAATGGATGATTTTGACAATTTTAAGGCCTCTCCAGATTCCAGATGATAGAAGATGTCAGAAATAGCTGCCTAAAGTATGGTATGGAGAAAAGTCAAGTCAGTGATTATACAGCCTTTTGCCAACAATTCAGAAATATCAGATTATTCAAACACTAAAAGAACCCTTTCAGGTGATTTGGGATGTGCCACACAGGTCCTCCTTAAGCAAACCAGAGGTCTTCTAGAAAGCTTAAGGGATTTGTCACTTGGTCATCTCAGCAGGAATCAAAGTTAAAGAAGGGAATATCTCCAATAGGGTTGTGGGTGTAACTTTTGTCGGTAAAGTGAAATTCCTGCAAGATCCACAAGTTTTTGATATTTTATTTCAGCATTAAACACTTACACCTTGGAAAGAAAAAGACGAAGTGAGTACAAAATGAAAGTAAGCCATCAGACCTTCAATTTTACTGACAAGAAGCAGGCTAATAAAACTAGTCAGCTGAAAACACATGTCACCTTTCATGAAAAATATAGAATGACTCAATAGATAAAGCTGAAATCCATGCACAGTTACGCCCAGGCCCTGACAACTATCATTAAAACCCCAATATTTGTCCAGCCATAATTCACAAGTGCACTGCCTTTGCACTTTCCATTTCCCCCTTTTTGAACTTCAATGCCATCAGCCATTATCCTATCCCTTCCTAGTTATGTCTGCCTCACCATTGTATGTAAGCTATGTTGGGGGTAAATAACTTGTCTCTTTATTTTCACAGGTCCTTCTTTCACAGCTCTTCTTTCACATAAGAAGAAGGAGTTGTACCTCAGAAATCTGATTATATTACATTCAGAAGTCTTGAATTGATTCTGTACTGGAATGTTATTTGGGGTCCTTATAATGAATTCAATCTAATTTACATGTGGTTGAGTCAGGAGTCATTAGTTGACACAGGATGGACTGTTCTGGGGAGAATACTAATATCTTCTCCAATGAGCCAAACCCTTGTATAAACCTGTACCTTGAGTGCAGGTGGAACTGGTGAGTATAATATTGAATGTCACTACTGTGATTAGGATATATTCTATGGCAAGGAGGGATTTTGCAGATGTTATTTAAGTCCAAAAAATAGTTGAATTGGACTTATTTAAAATGGATATTATCATGAGTATGCCTGACTTAATTAAGTAAAAGCTCTTAAAAATAGGGACTGGGCTCTTCTAGAAGAGAGACTTCCTTGCTGTCTTTGAAGAACAAAGTTACTCTGAATTTTACAGTTGCAAGTAAATGAATTCAGTCAAGGACCACATACGTTTAAAAGAGGGCCCTAATACATCATCAAAATAAAAAGCTTTTGCACAGCAAAGGAAACAATCAACAAAACTAAAACGAAACCTATGGAATGGGAAAATATATTTGCAAATGACATACCTGATAAAGGGCTAGTATTCATAATATATAAAGAACTTATAAAACTCAACAGACAAAAAATGAATAATCAATTAAAATGGGCAAAAGATATGTGTCAGAATGGCTAAAGTCAACAACACAAGAAACAACAGGTGTTGGTGAGGGTGTGGAGAAAGGGAAACTCTCAAACACTTTATGTGGGAATGCAAACTGGTACAGTCACTCTGAAAATCAGTAAGGAGGTTCCTCAAAACATGAAAAATAGAAGTATCCTATGATACAGCAATTGCAGTACTAGGTATTAACCCAAAGAATACAAAAATACTACTTGAAAGGGGTACATACACCCCAATGTTTAGAGCATTATAAGTAATAACCAAACTATGGAAACATCCCAAGGGTCCGTGGACTGATAAATGGCTGAAGCAGATGTGGTATATATACACAAGGGAGTATTACTCAGCCATAAAAGAATGATATCTTGCCATATGGCATGAAGTGGATGGAGCTAGAGAGTATTACACTAGTGAAGTCAGAGAAAGGCAAATAACATATGATTTCCCTCATGTGTGGAATTTAAGAAACAAAACAGATAAGCATGGGGATGGGGAACAGACTATGCACTATAGAGAACAAATTTATTGTTACCAGAGGAGAGGTGGGTGTAGGGATGGGTGAAATGAGTTATGGGTTTTAAGGAGGGCACTTGTTGAGATGAGCAGGGGATGTTGTATGCAAGTGATGAATCACTAAATTGTACACCTCAAACTAATATTACATGTATGTTAACTAACTGGACTTTAAAAGAAACTTGAAAAAAGAAAGCAAATGGTGAGAGTGGATGGACATCCTCAATCTTGTACCTGATCTTACAGGAAAATCTTTTTCATTCATTCATTCATTCATTCATTTATTCATTTCATTCATTCATTTATTTATTTATTTTAATAGTTTATTGTCTAGTTGGTTTCCATATAACACCAGGTGCTCATCTCAACAAGTGCCCTCCTCCATGCCCATCACACCCCTTCCCCTCTCCCCCATCTCCATCAGCCCTCAGTTTGTTCTCAGCATTCAAGAGTATCTCATGGTTTGCCTCCCACCCTCTCCCCTACTATTTTTCCCCTTCTCCTCTTCCATGGTCCTCCGTTAAGTTTCTCCTAATCCACCTATATGTGAAAACATATGGTATTTGTCCTTCTCTGCCTGACTTATTTCGCTCAGCATGACACCCTCAAGGTCCATCCACGTTGCTACACATGGCCAGATTTCATTCTTTCTCATTGCCATGCAGTATTCCATTGTATAGATAAACCACATCTTATGGATCCATTCATCAGTTGGTGGACACTTAGGCTCTTTCCATGTTTTGGCTATTGTTTGAGAGTCCTGCTATGAACATTGGGGTACATGTGCCCCTATGCATCAGCACTTCTGTATCCCTTGGGTAAATTCCTAGCAGTGCTATTGCTGGGTCATAGGGGAGTTCTATCGTTAATTTTCTGAGGAACCTCCANGATTGTTTCCTTTGCCATGCAGAAGCTTTTCATCTTGATGAGGTCCCAATAGTTCAAGCTATTCCAAAAAATAGAAATAGAACGAAAACTTTCAGACTCATTCTATGAAGCCAGCATCATTTTGATTCCCAAGCCAGACAGAGACCCAGCAAAAAAAGAAGTACAGGCCAATATCCTTGATGAATACGGATGCAAAAATCCTCAAAAAGATACTTGCAAATCGAATTCTACAGCACATAAAAATAATTATCCACCATGATCAAATGGGATCCATTCCTGGGTTACAGGGCTGGTTCAATATTCACAAATTAATCAATATGATACATCAGATTAATAAAAGGAAAGATAAAAACCATATGATCCTGTTGATAGATGCAGAAAAAGCATTTGGCAAAGTACAGCATTCCTTCTTTTTTTTAAATTTATTTATTTAAATTCAAGTTAGTTAATATATAGTGTAGTATTGGTTTCAGAAATAGAGACCATTAATTCATCACTTACATATAACACCCAGTGCTCTTCCCAAAAAGTGTCTTCTTTTATTTCCTCTCACCCATTTAGCTCATCCTGCCATCCACTGCCGCTCCAACAACCCTCTGTTTGCTCTCTATATTTAAGGGTCTCTTAGGGGTGCCTGGGTGACTCAGTCGTTTGAGTGTCCAACTATCACTCAGGTCATGATCTTGTGGTTCGTGTGATGGAGCCCTGCATCGGGCTGACAGCTCAGAACCTGGAGCCTGCTTCACATTCTGTGTGTGTGTCTCTCTCTGTCCCTACTCTGCTTGTGCTCTCTCTCTTTCTCAAAAATAAATATATAAACATTAAAAAACAGTGTCTTATGGTTTGCTTCACTCTCTGTTTTTATATTATTTTTACTTTCCTTCCCCTATGTTCATCTGTTGTGCTTCTTAAATTCCACATATGAGTGAAATCAATATTGGTCTTTCGCTGACTGAATTATTTCACTTAGCATAGTACACTCTAGATCCATCACGTTATTGCAAAGACCAAGATTTCATCCTTTTGACTGTAATATTCTATTCCATATATGTGTATACACATATATACACACCACTTTTTTTCTTAAATAGTTTATTGTCAAACTTGTTTCCATATAACACTCATTCCTCATCAAACAAGTGATCTCCCCCATGCCCATCATACCCTTTCCCCTCTGCCCCACTCCTACAGCATCCCTTCTTAATAAAGACCCCCTAGAAAGTCGGGATAGAAGGATCTTACTTAAACATCATAAAAGCCATCTATCAGAAGCCCTCAGCTAACATCATCCTCAATGAGGAAAAGCTGAAAGCTTTGCCCCTGAGATCAGGAACATTACAGGGATGTCCACTCTCACCACTGTTGTTTAACATAGTGCTGGAAGTCCTAGCATCAGCCATCAGACAACAAAAGGAAATCAAAGGCATCAGAATTGGCAAAGAAGAAGTCAAACTTTCACTTTTCGCAGATGACATGATACTCTACATAGAAAACCCGACAGACTCCACGAGAAGCCTACTAGAACTGATCCAAGAATTCAGCAAAGTTGCAGGGTACAAAATCAACGTACAGAAATCGGTTGCATTTTAACACACCAACAATGAAGGAACAGAAAGAGAAATCAAGAAGCTGATCCCATTCACAATTGCACAAAAACCCATAAAATACGTAGGAATAAACCTAACCAAGGATACAAGAGATCTGTATGATGAAAACTATAGAAAACTTATGAAGGAAATTGAAGAAGACACAAAGAAATGGAAAGACATTCCATGCTCATGGATTGGAAAAATAAATATTGTTAAAAGGTCATTACTACCAAAACAATCTACACCTTCAATGCAATCCCAATCAAAATTGAACCGGCATACTTCTCAAAACTAGAACAAACTATCCTAAAATTTGTATGAAACCACAAAAACCCTGAATAGCCAAAGTAATATTGAAGAAGAAAACCAAAACGGGAGGCATCACCATTCCAGACTTTAGCCTCGACTACAAAGCTGTCATCATCAAGACAGTATGTTATTGGCACAAAAACAGACACATAGACCAATGGAATAGAATAGAAAACTCAGAATTGGACCCACAAATGTATGGCCCAACTAATCATTGACAATGCAGGAAAGAGTATCCATTGGGGAAAAAAAACAGCCTCTTTAACAGATGGTGCTGGGTGAACTGGACAACAACATGCAGAAGAATGAAACTAGATCATTTTCTCACACCATACACAAAAATAAACTCAAAATGGATAAAGGACCTGAAAGTGAGACAGGAAACCATCAAAACCCTAGAGGAGAAAGCAGGAAACAACCTCCTTGTGCCCAACAGCAGCAATTTCTTACTTGACACATCTCCAAAGGCAAGGGAATCAGGAAAATCTTAATCATTTCAGAATTATGATGTTATCCAAAGGGTTATTATATATGGCCTTTAATACATTGGGGTTACGTTCCATGGATACCCACTTTTTTTGAGATTTTTTAAATCATAAATGGATGTTTAATTTTGTCAAATATGTTTCCCGAATCTATTGAGAAATCATATGGCTTTTAGCCATGTAGTTTATTATGATTATCATGTTCATTGATTTGTCAATGTTGAACCATTCTTGCATCCCTGGAATAAAGGCTACTTTATGATTGTGTGTGATCTATTTAATGTATTATTGAATGCAGCTTCGTAATATTTTGTTGAGAATATTTACATTTGCATTCATGAGAGATTGGCCTGTAATATTTTCCTCTTGTATGTCCTTGTCTGGTTTTTGTATTAGGGTAGTGGTGGTATTATAAAATAAGTTCTGAAGAATTACTTATTCAATTTTTTTGAAAAGTTTTAAAAGGGCTGGTATTCTTTTTTCAATATTTGATGGAAATCACCAGTGAAGCCATGGAACCTATTCAATCTCATTACTAGTAATTGGTCTATTAAAATATTCTATTTCTTCATGATTTAGTCTTATAAAGTTTTATGTTTCTAGGAATTTATCCTTTTATTCCAGGTTGCCCAGTTTCTTGATGTACAATTTTTCATAGTAGTCTCTTATGATCCTTTGTACTTCTGTGATATCAGTTGTAATATCTTCTCTTTCATTTCTCATTTTATTTATTTGAGTGTTCTCTCCTTTTTGTCTGGAGAGTCTAGCTAAAGATTCATAATTTTTGTTTATCTTTTCAAGGAACTAGCCCTTGGTTTCATTGGTCTTTTCTACTATCTTTTTATTCTCTATTTCCCTTTATATCTACTCTGATATTTCTTATTTTGTTTCTTCTACTAAAATTGTGCCATAGTTATTCTTCTTTTTCTAGTTCCTTGAGGTGTAAAGTTGGGTTTTTTATTTGAGATTTTTCTCATTTCTTGAGGTAAGCATTTATCTCTAAGAACTTCTTTCTTGGAACTGTGTATCTCACAAACTTTGGTACAATTCCATTTTAATTTATATCAATATGTTTTTAAATTTCTCTTTTGATTTTTTTCTTGAGTCACTGATTTTTCAGTAGTATGTTGTTTAGTCTCCACATATATGTGAATTTTCCAGTTTTCTTTTAAAATTGATTTCTCGTGTCATGACATTGTGATCAGAAAAGATGCTTGATATGATTTCAATCTTCTTAAATGTATTGAGACTTGTTTTGTAGCCTATCATATGATCTATCCTGTTTTTCCCTTTTTGAGAGTCATTTACAGAACAAAAGTTTAAAATTTTGAGGTAGTGATTGTGTCTTTTAGTGATTGTGTTTCTGGTGTCATATATAAAAAATACTTGCTTGAACCAGATCACAAAGGGTTACACCTATGGTTGTTTTCTAAGAGTTTTATAGTTTTAGTTCTTACATTTAGGTCTCAATATTTAGTTGTTTTGTATATGGTTTGAAATAGGTGTTCAACTTCATTCTTTTTCTATAAGTATCCATTTTTTCCCCAGCATCATTTGCTGGAAATCATTATTTCCCCCTTTGAATAGTCTTGACACCCATGTTAAAAATCAATTGAAGGGGCATCTAGGTGGCTCATTCAGTTAAGCATTCGACCTTAGCTCAGATCATGATCTCACAGTTCGTGGGTTCAAGCTCCATGTCAGGCTCTATGCTGACAGCTCAGAGGCTGGAGCCTGTTTCAGACTCTGTCTCCCTCTCTCACTCTGCCCCTTCCCCTGCTCATACTCTTGTCTTTCTCTCTCTCAAGAATAAATGAACATTAAAAATTAGAAAAAAAGAAAATCAGTTGAACACTTACGAATGGGTTTATTTCTAGATGCTCAATTGTATTCCACTGAGCTATATTCCTAAGGCATTACCATGATATATTGATTACTCTTTCTTTGTGATAAGTTTTGAAGTCAGGAAATGTGAATCATTATAATTTTGGTTTATTTTCAAGAGCATTTTGTTATTTTTGTTCCTTTTGCAATTCTATTTAAATTTCACAATCAGTTAGTCAATTTCTGCAAATAATCAGGTGTGGATCTTTATAAGAAATGTACTGAATCTCTAGATTAATTTGCTTTATAGGAAATGCACTGATCTCTAGATTAATTTGGAGAGTATTGCCATCTTAACAGTATTATCTTCTGATCCATGAACATATATTTTTTCAATTATTGAGATTTTTAATTTCTTGCAGTAATGTTTTACAGTTTTTAGAGTGCAAGTTTTATGCTTTTTTGTTAAATTTATTTCTTTTTTTTAATGTTTTATTTATTTCTAGGAGAGAGAGAGAGAGACAGCGTGAGCAGGGGAGGGTCAGAGAGAGAGGGAGTCACAGACTGAAACAGGCTCCAGGCTCTGAGCTGGCAGTCAGCACAGAGCCCGACGCGGGGCCCGAACCCACGGACCGCGAGATCATGACCTAAGCGAAAGTCGGACGCTCAACCGACTAAGCCACCCAGGCGCCCCTTGTTAAATTTATTTCTAAATATTTTAATTTTTGATAGTATTGTAAATGGAATAGTTTTCTTAATTTCATTTTTGCACTGTGCATTTCAAATGCTTAGAAATACATTTTAATATTGATATTGTAATCTGTAAGCTTATAGAACTTGATTATTCATTCTACTTTTAAAAATTGTGTTCCTTACGAGGCGCCAAATATAAATTTGGATATTTATATCCAAATGCCCTGACTTGCTTCACAGCACTTTGAGTTTAAAAAAAAAAATTGTATTTCTTAAGGTTTCTTCTATACAAGATCATGGCATCTGAAAATTGAGATAATTTTTTTTTCCTTCTCAAGTTTATTTATTGACTTTTCCACTCTGAGGCATTAATCCAGGTACAAAGGATGTATTATTTAATTTCACAGCCTCTACCTCAGCCCACAAAGTGGAAATATAGGACAATTCTATTACCCATAATAAACCTGGCCAGCAAGTTGAGACTGACCTGGATATCATGCAGGCCCAAGGCAATGTTGTCAATCATTTTAGCTAAAATCATGCCTGATGGCTTTGTTATATGTCAACTTGTCTTGGGTAAACTAAATTTCTGAGGATTCCCTTTAAGTGTATGTTCCTTGGTAGGACAGTTCACACATAAGAATTCAGAAGACTTGGAATAGCAGAAGGGAGGCACTAGTCATTTCATAACTTACATTATTATTCCTGATTTGCTGACTCTTTTTTGGCATAAAGCAACATGTGAACCTACAGTTTCTCTAACTTTCCTGGATTCTCCTTCAGTTTTTCTGACAGTATATATTTCCATGATATGGGGCCACAGCTTCAGCTTGTACCCAGGTCAGTGGCAATAAGAATGGACATGTGTGTTTTTATTTATCCTTAAGGGGTTTCATGCTCATGCTGTGAGGATCCAACCTGCTTGTGATTTTCCCTCTCTGAATTCTAGACTTCAAGATCTAGCACCTGACATGCAGACACAGCCTTAAAGAGATGGTNAAAGCTTGGTAATACTAGTTGTTTGTAGAGATGGTGATAACAATGATATATTCTAATTTCCTGTAACAAGTCCATTTCCATTTATCAAATCCTGTAACAAATCTCGATCATCTGACATGGAGACATAGCCTTAAAAATATAGCCCTGACAATAACGTATTTCTCCTCCTTATAAAAAGTGTATACACACACACACACACACACACACACACACACACACACGTCCATGTCAGATGCTGGAGATGCGTGTGTGTATGTGTGTGTGTGTGTGTGTGTTTCTCTTGTTGAATCTTGACTGACACATCACGGCAACATTCTATGTCATCTTTTCTAAAGGTAAATCCTGTATGAGAGATAATGGCTTGCAGCATGTATATTTTAGGGGTCATTTATCCTTCCTACATTTATGCTTCCTTAAGTATAACCTCATTTTGGAGACATCTTTCAGTCATTGAGGGCTATATGGTCTACTGTGTCATTTCTTTAAACACTTTAATGTCCCTTATTGTCATACTTGAGGGGGCAAGCCATTATGTTTATAGGACTAAGACAAGTTAATATTTTGTTTTCTTATAAGAAGTACAATCCAGGAAGATTTCATGGTGTCTCTGAAAAAAACACCTTGATTACAATTGTTGGGGCTGTACAAACCAAACCTACATTATCTGGAGGAGGAACCACAAGTTGCCAGCATCCCAGAAAGCTGGTAAGCCTTAGGGTTCCTAGTTCAATTTGAATAATTGAGTCTAGTCTTTCCATTTAGAGGGAGAGCCTAAGAGCAGTCAGTCCAAACTGTCCTATTTGTCTATGTCAATAGCAGCCACATGACATTTATTTGCATTTATGAATGACAGAAGATGGTTATGGTAGTGGTGATGAGAGACATCTGAAGGTGTTGAAAAGTGTATTTTGGGAGATTCGGAACCTAGGCTATCCTTGCTGTTTCTGATAGATTTCTCAGATTAAAAGAAAGGGTGGTCACCATTAAAGAGAAAGAGATCATATGATTTTCAAAGCAATGCATAATGATTGACTTTACAGTCATTTAAATATAAAACGGTTAAAACTGTTTGAGAGAGCCATTCCAGGTCATTTTCCTTCATAAAGAAGGATCCAGAATGACTCAGAAAAATAAAGATGTTTAATGCGCCTTCCTTTCTGTAACCTCTGAGTCTAAGGTATTTCCTCACCAGGTGTTATGGTTGCTGTTCTCCTTCTGACATCATAAAATTGATATGCCTCAGTCCAGTTCTTCTTAATTTGTGAATTTAATGTTTTCCTCGTAAAAATATCAAGACATAAATGATTTGACTCTAAATTTTATCTCTTGAAATAAAAATGCTAGACGAATAAGGAACAGAGTGAAAAAGCAGTGGTCTCATGGGAGACAAACTAGATCTTAACATACACTTTAATGCCTCTACAATTAAAATGTATGGTATTATCACATGAATATACTGATCAATAGATCTGTCTAGATCAATGGAATAGAATGAAGTCTAGAAACATATTCAGTTATGTAGAAATATAGTAAACAATAAATGTGGACTTTTTAGTAAATGCTGTTGGGACAACTGTGAAGCAAAGTGGGAAAAAAGAATAAAATTAGATTCAGGTTTCACAACATGAATGAGAAAAAACNCAAATGGTCTGGACACTTAAATGTAGGAAACATAACAATAAAATTTCTAGAAAAAAATGCATATTTTCCTCTTTATCACAGGTGTAGGAAAATCTTTCTTAATGAAATTCACAATGTAGATGTGTGGTTGGAAGAATTTCAGGCCTTATGGCCTTTGTTCTCTGGTTTCATGCTTGTGATTATGTTAGGATACATGGCAAAAAGTAGTCTGTACTTATAAAATTAGGAGAT
>NW_027528205.1:43016-43943 GCF_008692635.1 Crocuta crocuta
TGTATTATTTCAATGGGGCCTAAATAATCAAATGAGCCTATAAATGCAGAAGAGGAAGTCAGAAAAATGTTGTAAAAAGTGATGTCAGAGAAATTCAAAGTGTGACCTAATTTCAAAATGGAGTGGAACACCAGTAAATATAGTCTCTAGGTTCTTAGAATGATTCCAGCTGGCAGTCAGCAAGAAAGCAGGGACTTCAGTCTTACCACCTCAAAGTACTGGATTATGCTTACAGCTTCAAGTAGAATTTTCAAGTAGAATTTTCCCCAGATCCTCCAGATAAGAACCCACGTAGCAAAGATCTTGATTTTATTCTTGAGAGACTCCAAGTAGAAGAATGATCTGACTCTCTTATGGATTTCTGAACTATAGCACTATAGTATAAGAAATGGGTTTTGTTTTATGCTGCTAAATTTGTTATAGCAGAAATAGGAAACTAATGCAAGATGTAATAAAAGAAAAAAAAGGTCAAATTTTACTTCATCAAAATAAAATAAATCCACCATAGATAAATTAAAAACTAAATGATATACTGGGGGAAATGTATATCATGGATAATGGCTAACCTTTTTTTAATGTTTTATTTATTTCTAAGAGAGAGAGAGAGACAGCGTGAGCAGGGGAGGGTCAGAGAGAGAGGGAGACACAGAATCTGAAACAGGCTCCAGGCTCTGAGCTGGCTGCCAGCATAGAGCCCGACACGGGCCCAAACCCACGAACCATGAGATCATGACCTGAACCAAAGTCGGATGCTTAACCGACTGAGCTACCCAGGCGTCCCTAACTTTTGAAATGTATAAAAACTTTTGAACATTTAGTAGAAAAACAAAAGCGTCTAAAGAAAAAACAAATAAGACTTAAAAAACCTCACAGGAAAAAATGTTATTATAGTAAAAGAAATCAAAATCAATACTGAATAGAGATACT
>NW_027528205.1:43953-47674 GCF_008692635.1 Crocuta crocuta
AAAAAAAAATATTTAAAAAATATTCTCTTTGAAAAGACTGAGGAAATAGGCATTTATACACTGTTAGTAGAAATTTTAAAAACTATGATATCTCTATGGGGAGAATATTGCAATGTCAAACAAAAATGCATTTGTATTTGTCTTTCAATCCAACAACCCATTTACAGGGATTGACCCTAAAGACAATATCCACAAAATATGAAAATACATATGCATAATATTATTCACTACAGCTTTATTTACAATTGAAAAATATTGGATACTACCAAAATGTCCATACTTGAAATTTAATGTGTGTATGATAAAAACACACAATGAAATATGTGATTTCCTAGGGACACTTAATTAAAAAAGCATATGTGCATTTGTAATATGCTAACTTTTGTATTATAAGGAGGGCAAATAAGAAAACATACATATATCTGCTTAACTTAAAAAAGAAACAGAAATTATAAATTACAAAACAATGAAGTTGGTTACTTTTACTGTTGTAAGAAATGGAAGGGAGGAGTGACAGGGAAGAAGTGATACAGAGAGGAGTAGCTTTCCTCTGAGTATACTTTAAAACACCAATAAAATTGAAAGTATGAGAGCATAAGATATGTCAGTCGTGGGGGTATGGTAATTATGAAAACATTTGAAACTAAATGATTGAAAAACAGATAAATTAAGTCATTCATATAGTTGTAACCATGGTTCTCACTGTGGAAAAAAAGAAATACAAAATTGAATAGGGAAAGGGAAGAAGATACATTGTATTTGGTTATTGGTGTAAACAAATGATGTACAAAATAAGCGTAGGTGACTTAGAGTCTGGACAAGGAATATACACTCTTTTTTCTCTTTCTTATTTTCCACTGAGTACAATTATAAATTCTGGAAATAACTCAAGAGGCAAAAAAAACAGAATACTGGTGGAAAACAGAAGACAAACTTGCTAGGGACCTAGGACTGGAAGAACAACATAATGGCAAAATGTTTTATGATGCCCACACCTGACAGAAGAAGGTAACTAAGGCCAATCATTTCATGACACCTAACCCAGCATCAGAAGGCAGTCTATTCCTCCCTTGGATAAAACAGGAGTCTCAACACCAAGAGAGTCCAGTAATACCTGTAAAGGGTAACTATCAATATCCGTGCTAATAATAAATGACCAAAGAATGTGCTCTCCTTCTCCACTGAGAAATATGGGGTAAAGAGTGAGGGTAGCATTGGCAATGGAGAAATACTGCCACAACAAGTAAACTTGCCTGGAAAGCACTCTCCTTATGGCTATAATGAATACAGTATGGTACTGGTAAAGAGACAGATGGAACAGACAGTGGAACAGAATGTAAAGTCCAGAAATAGACCCATACAAATATACTTAAATGATTTTTGACAAAGGTACAAAACCAATAAAATTGAGAAATGATAACCTTTCAACTAATGGTGCTGAAAATGAATCTAATCCTAAACCACACACTTTGTGAAAAAATTAACTCAAAATGGGTTACAGACTTAAATAAGAAAAGCAAAGCCATAAAAACATTTTGGGGAAAAAGCATAGGAGAAAATCTTTGAGATTTATGATGATGCAGAGTTCTTTGACTTGACACCAAAAGCAAAATGTATTACTAGATGATGCATAGGGGCACATGTACCACAATGTTCATGGCAGCACTTTCAACAATAGCCAAATCATGGAAAGAGCCTAAGTGTCCATCAACTGACCAATGGATCAAGAAGATGTGGTTTATCTACACAATGGAATACTACAGAGCAATGAGAAAGAATGAAATCTGGACATTTGTAGCAACGCGGATGGAACTTGAGGGTGTTATGCTGAGCGAAATAAGTCAGTCAGGGAAAGACAGATACCATTTGTTTTCACTTATAAGTGGATCAGGAGAAACTTAACAGAGGACCATGGAGTAGGAAAAGGGGGAGAATCGTTGTGGAGAGGGAGGGAGGCAAACCACGAGAGACTCTTGAATGCTGGGGAAAAAAAAACCTGAGGGCTGATGGGGGTGGGGGGAGGGGTGATGGGCATGGAGGAAGGCACTTGTGGGGATGAGCANTTTGTATTTGTCTTTCAATCCAACAACCCATTTACAGGGATTGACCCTAAAGACAATATCCACAAAATATGAAAATACATATGCATAATATTATTCACTACAGCTTTATTTACAATTGAAAAATATTGGATACTACCAAAATGTCCATACTTGAAATTTAATGTGTGTATGATAAAAACACACAATGAAATATGTGATTTCCTAGGGACACTTAATTAAAAAAGCATATGTGCATTTGTAATATGCTAACTTTTGTATTATAAGGAGGGCAAATAAGAAAACATACATATATCTGCTTAACTTAAAAAAGAAACAGAAATTATAAATTACAAAACAATGAAGTTGGTTACTTTTACTGTTGTAAGAAATGGAAGGGAGGAGTGACAGGGAAGAAGTGATACAGAGAGGAGTAGCTTTCCTCTGAGTATACTTTAAAACACCAATAAAATTGAAAGTATGAGAGCATAAGATATGTCAGTCGTGGGGGTATGGTAATTATGAAAACATTTGAAACTAAATGATTGAAAAACAGATAAATTAAGTCATTCATATAGTTGTAACCATGGTTCTCACTGTGGAAAAAAAGAAATACAAAATTGAATAGGGAAAGGGAAGAAGATACATTGTATTTGGTTATTGGTGTAAACAAATGATGTACAAAATAAGCGTAGGTGACTTAGAGTCTGGACAAGGAATATACACTCTTTTTTCTCTTTCTTATTTTCCACTGAGTACAATTATAAATTCTGGAAATAACTCAAGAGGCAAAAAAAACAGAATACTGGTGGAAAACAGAAGACAAACTTGCTAGGGACCTAGGACTGGAAGAACAACATAATGGCAAAATGTTTTATGATGCCCACACCTGACAGAAGAAGGTAACTAAGGCCAATCATTTCATGACACCTAACCCAGCATCAGAAGGCAGTCTATTCCTCCCTTGGATAAAACAGGAGTCTCAACACCAAGAGAGTCCAGTAATACCTGTAAAGGGTAACTATCAATATCCGTGCTAATAATAAATGACCAAAGAATGTGCTCTCCTTCTCCACTGAGAAATATGGGGTAAAGAGTGAGGGTAGCATTGGCAATGGAGAAATACTGCCACAACAAGTAAACTTGCCTGGAAAGCACTCTCCTTATGGCTATAATGAATACAGTATGGTACTGGTAAAGAGACAGATGGAACAGACAGTGGAACAGAATGTAAAGTCCAGAAATAGACCCATACAAATATACTTAAATGATTTTTGACAAAGGTACAAAACCAATAAAATTGAGAAATGATAACCTTTCAACTAATGGTGCTGAAAATGAATCTAATCCTAAACCACACACTTTGTGAAAAAATTAACTCAAAATGGGTTACAGACTTAAATAAGAAAAGCAAAGCCATAAAAACATTTTGGGGAAAAAGCATAGGAGAAAATCTTTGAGATTTATGATGATGCAGAGTTCTTTGACTTGACACCAAAAGCAAAATGTATTACTAGATGATGCATAGGGGCACATGTACCACAATGTTCATGGCAGCACTTTCAACAATAGCCAAATCATGGGAAGAGCCTAAGTGTCCAACAACTGACCAATGGATCAAGAAGATGTGGTTTATCTACACAATGGAATACTACAGAGCAATGAGAAAGAATGAAATCTGG
>NW_027528205.1:47884-57569 GCF_008692635.1 Crocuta crocuta
GAGAACAAACTGAGGGCTGATGGGGGTGGGGGGAGGGGGGATGGGCATGGAGGAGGGCACTTGTGGGGATGAGCACTGGGTATTATATGGGAACCAACTTGACAATAAATTGTTTGCTCTTCTTTTACAAGGATTCCTTGGCTATTCAGGGTCTTTTGTGGTTCCATAAAAATTTTAGGATTGCTTCTTCCATCACTGTGAGTAATGCTGTTGGTATTTTGATAGGGATTACATTAAATGTGTAGATTACTGTGGTATAGACATTTTAACATTATTTCTTCTTCCAATGCATGAACATAGAATGTCCTTTCATTTGTGTTATCTTCAATTTCTTTCATCAGTGTTTTATAGTTTTTAGAGTGCAGGTATTTCACCTATTTTCTTAGATTTATTCCTAGGTATCTTATTTTTTGTGCAACTATGAATGGGATTTATTCATTAACTTCTATTTCTACTGCTTCATTATTGGTATACAGAAATGCAACAGATTTCTGTATATTGATTTTGTATCTTGCAAATTTGCTGAATTTATCACTTCAAGTAGTTGTTTTGTTGAGTATTTTGTCAAGTTTTATTTTTTATGGAGGGTTTTCTGTATACAATATCATGTCATCTGCAAATAATGAAAGTTTGACTCTTCCTTTGCTAATTTGGATGCCATTTATCCCTTTGTGTTGTCTGATTGCTGTGGCCAGGACTTCTAGTAATACGTTAAATACTAGTGGCAAGAGTGGCCATCACTGTCTTGTTCTTGACCATAGAGGAAAAGCTCTCAGTTTTTCCCCATTGAAGATATTAGCTGTGGATTTTTTGTATAAGGGCTTTATTATGTTGAGTTATGTTCCCTCTAAGCCTACTTTGTTGAAGGTTTTTATCATGACTGGATGTTGTATGTTGTCAAATGCTTTTTCTACATCTATTGAAATGATCATATGGTTCTTATCCTTTCTTTTATTAATGTTGTGTATCATGTTAATTGATTTTTAATGTTGAACCACCTTTTCAACCTAGGAATAAGTGTCACGTGAACGTGGTGAATGATTCTTTTAATATATGGTTGGATGCACTTTGTAAGAATTTTATTTAGAAATGTCTATCCAACTTCATCAGGGATATTGGCATGAAGTTTTATTTAAATTCCAGTTAGTTAACATACATTGTAATAATAGTTTCATGTGTACAAAATAGTGATTTAACACTTCCATACAACACCCCATGCTCATCACAACAAAGTGCACCCTTTAATTTCCATCACTTATTTATCCCAACCTCCACACACCTCCCTCCTGTAACCATCAGTTTCTTCTCTATAGCTAAGTTTATTTCTTGATTTGCCCCTCTCTTTTTATTCTCTTTGATTGCTTGTTTTGTTTCTTAAATTCTACATATGAGTGATATAATGTGGTAACTGTCTTTCTCTGACATATTTTGCTTAGCATAATACTGTCTAACTACATCCATGTTATTTCAAATGGAAAGATTTTATTCTTTTATATGATTGAATAATATTCCATTATATATACATCCATGTATATGTACATGCACAACATCTTCTTTAACCATAAAAAATCTTACTGCAACAAAGACAGTAGCTTTGTTTACATCAGCTGCAGTGATTGTTTCTAGATGTCTTCTGAGGCAAGGGAAATAAAAGCAAAATTACTACAGGGATTTCATCAAAAGAAATAGCCTCTCTACAAAGAAGGAAACAATCAACAAAAATTAAAAGCAATCTGTGGAATGGGAGAAGATATTTGCAATGAAGTTGCAAAGGTATTGCTAATGAAATATATGATAAAGGGATAACATTCAAAGTATATAAAGAACTTACAAAACTCAACACTAAAAAAATAAATAATCAAATTGAAAAATTGGCAGATGATATGAATAGATACTTTTCCAAAGCAAATATACAGATGGCCAACAGACACATGAAAATAATCTGCGAACCAAGATGAGCCATATAAAATTGCTTCTTATTCAGTTTTAAAAACCCCTATTAGCAAATAGATACATTTTGTTCATATAATCATAATCAAACATATCATAACAATTTCAACTTATTATATTGATGATAATGATTATTGAACATTTCCCTTCAAATTTAATCTTACCCCATTTTCCTGACAAATCTAGCCTACATTTGTTCTTCCAACCTTCACTTTCTTTTCACTTCTTTGCATAAAACATACATAGTTTCAACTTACAAAACTTTCTTCTGATTTAATCTACCTAGAAGTATTGACTCCAAAACAATAGTATGATTTTCTTATGAGGTTAAGAAAACTTATTTTTTATGTAATTATCTTGTTTAAACCCAAAGAACTCTATTCTTTTCTAATAGATTAATTACTTAATTTTAGAAAAACCATTTCACAAATGGATATTTATGTGTGACAAGAAGGAAACAAATATGTACACAGACATCTTAGAAATAAATCAAAGCATATTTCTGTCCATTTTATAAATTGTATCTTCCTTAAACCAAATCATTATTAAGAAACACAATACACATAAAATGGAAAACATATTCAAGTGAGATTCTTATACAATTTTCTTTGAAACTATTTATCATAAGATACAAGAAGATGTTTTGTCAGTCTGCAGTTTAACTGCATTACCATTTTGGTTTTTTGACTTGTTGAGTAATCTGTTCCATAATGTGTTTTTATAATTGAAGGAGATTAAGAGTGAAATCAATAAAGATGCATAATTAGCTTCTCTTTTTTATTGGGTACTTCTATTCAGATTTTCATGCCATTTTCCTGTGGAATGTTAAAATTCAAAGAAGATTTTGCAGATGGTATTTAAAATGTTTTTCTCTAAGTTGTTTCAGTTCACAGTATTATGTTCTATGTCTTAAAAGAAATAATTAGAATCTTGAAAAATAAGATGATGTTGATATAGGTTATTTTTTTCTAGCTTGAATAAATGGAATATAAATGGATATTTTAGAATAATTTACATATCTTCTGGTATAACTGAATACTTTATACAATCCCCAAAAATGTGGATGAAGTATTTTTAAACCACAAAAAATTGTTCCTCAAATAACAGCTTATGTTTAGATATTTCTAAGAGGGATATTTAGGCATTAAATGATAATTCATTTCAGTTATATCACAAAATGACTCCACATCTATCTTGAAGATACCTGTGATGTAATAAACAAACAAACAAAAAAGCAAAACATTATCATTTAAATATCTTCCCTCTTATTTTGTAATTATTGGCCCAGAAAACTGAAGGAACTGCACAAATAATCAGCCAATTAAACAAGTAATTGAAGGGTAAATTAGAGATACCTTAACCTGGCCTTGTAGTCCATTCATCCTGCTCCTGGAATATGACAAAATATTTTTAAAAATTAATTTGAATTTATAGATAGAGGAGAGATATATTGGTTGGATGGATAGATGGGGATGGGTGGACAGATGGATATATAAATAAATTGATAACTATTAAGAGAAAATATTGTCATGAAAATTAAAACTTATAAGAGCACCATAGCTCCCTAGTAAAGTCTTTTGAAGACTCTATGTAATTAAAATTAAATTGCTTCAGACAAGGTGCAATTCAATTAGAGTGACAAGAGTAATATTGTAGCTTCCATGTGAATTACCCTCCCAACTTCCAGGTGCACAGCTACAATTTTTGTCATATCCAGCCACTGCCCAGTGCCCAACCATTGCTCAGGGTCCAACCAAAACTGGGGTCCAATCCCACAGTGCTTTGGGGAATCTGGCATTGACTAGTGGCCTGCAAATTTTGCTAACACTGCCACCCCACTCTGAAGATGCCTGGTGGGCACAACCCCTCAGCAATAACCTGCCTGTGTCCCACTAACAGCACAGAGAGCAAGCACAGCCCGCCACTGGCAGAATCAATGCAGAAGACTGCTCTGAAAGAAAAAGTGACTCAGACACAACAGCAAGGCATAAGCAACAAACATAGGATACTCTCCTGAAGTGCCAGTTTCTGTGAACAGGAGACACTGCATTGAAGGACACTCCAGGGCCTCTCAAAAAGTCACTACTTTTATGAGCAGAAGACATAGCTGACTTTCTTCACAGAGAAAAATAGACATAGAAAGACAGATAAAGTGATGATGTAGAGAAAGTTATTCCAAATAAAAGAATAGCTCAAGGCCATGGCCAGAGATCTAAGCAAAACAGATACAAGTAACAATCCTGATAGAGAATTGAAAGCAATAATAATGAGGATACTCATAAGACTTGAGAAAAGAGTAGAAGGCATAAGTGAGATCCTAAACACAGAGAAAAGTAATAATAACAGCAAAGATAAAGGACTCAATAAACAAAATGACAATCACAACTGCTAAAATGACCACCAGGATAGAAGAAGCAGAGGAACTAATTAGTGACCTAGAAGATGGAGTAATGGAAAGTAATCAATATGAACAAAAGAAAGAAAATAGAAATATGAGAAAAACTTAGGCAATTCAGTGACTACAACAAATGTAAAAACATTCATATTGCAGGAGCCCAAAGAGAAGATAAATAAAATGGGGCAGAAAATTTATTTGAAGAAATAAGAGCTGAAAATATTCCTAATCTGGGGAAGGAAATAGAAAACCAGATCCAGGAGGTACAGAAAACTCCCATCAAAATCAACAAAAGCAGGCCAACACCAAGACATATTGTAATTAAATTGGCAAAATATAATGATAAAAAAACATTTTAAAGTAGCAAGACATAGGAAGACAGTAACTTATAAGGGAGACAAAAGAAGACAGTAACTTCTAAGAAAAAGCCATAAGGCTAATAGGAGATTTTCAGCAGAAACTTTGCAAGACATAAAGGAGTGAAATGATATATTCAAAGTCCTGATGGGAAAATTCTGCAGCCAATAATACTGTATCAAACAAGGCTATAAAAGAGAATAAATGGAGAGATAAAGAGTTTCCCAGAAAAACAGAAACCAAAGGAGTTCATATACTCTACATCATCTCTGGAAGAAATATTAAAATAGAAACTTGGATGGAAAAGAGAGACCAAAAGCAACAGTATAAAGGCAGGAAACAAAAAGGCAGTACAAATGAATATTTGTATAAAAAATTAATCAAGGAACTCACAAAAAAGACATAAAATATAATAACATATGTAAAATGTGGAGAAGAGAGCAGAAAAGAATGGGTTCGAAGTTAAACGACCATCAGTTTAATACATACTGGTACATGCAGGAAAGGTTATATACAAACCTAATGGGAACCATATATCAAAACCCACTAATAAATATGCAAATAACAAAGAGAAAACAATCCAAATTTATCACTGAGGAAAATTTCCGAAATGTTAAAGAGACTAAGACAAGAAAGGATCAGAGAAAATCTTCACAAACAACCATAAAACAAGTAATAATACGGCAATAAGCACATATCTATCATTAATTATGTTGAATGGAAATAAACTGAATGCTCCAGTCAAAAGACATAAGGTGTCAGAATGGATAACAGCTAGTAAAATGAAAAACTATGAAAAACAACTAATAAAATATCAATAAATACATATCAATCAATAATTATTTTGAATGGAAATGGACTATCCATTCCAGTCAGAAGACAAAGGTTGTGAGAATGGATAACAAAACAAGACTCATAAATATACTGCCTACAAGACATCATTTTAGACCTAAAGACACCTGCAGATTGAATGTAAGGGGATGGAGAAATTGTTATCATGCAAATGGTATCAAAACAAAGGCACAGCAGCAATACTTCTATCAGAGAAAGTAGACTTTAAACCAAAACTTTAACAAGAGATGAGGAAGGGTACTGTATAATAATAAAGGGGCAAGCCAACAAGAAGATATAACAATTGTAAATATTTTACACTGAACATTGGAGTACTCAAATACATAAAAGAGTTAATAACAAACATAAAGGAACTCATTGATAATAATAAAATAATAGTAGGGGATTTTATCACCCCCACGTACATCAATGGACAGATCATCTAAGCAGAAAATAAACAAGGAAACAATGGCTTGGAATGACACACTGAACCAGACGGACTTAATAGATACATTCAGAACATTTCATCCTAAAACAGCAGAATAATCTTTTCAAGTGCACATGGAACATTTTCCAGGATAGATCGCACATTTGGCCACAGAAAAAGCCTCAACAACTTCAAAAAGATCGATCATACATTTTTCTGAACACAATGCTGTGAAACAAAGTCACCACAAGAAAAAATATGGAGGGCCACAAATACATGGACGTTAAATAACAAGCTATTTACAATGAATGGGTCAACAAGGAAATGAAAGAAGAAATTAAAAAGTACATGGAAACAAATGAAACTGAAAACACAATGGTCCAATACCTTTGGGATGCAAAAAAAGTGGTCATAAAAGGGAAGTATATAGCAATACAAGCTAATTTCAAGAAGCAAGAAATACCTCAAAGAAAGCACCTAACCTTACAGCTAAAGGAGCTAGAAAAAGAATAATAAGACTTAAAACTAGTAGAAGAAAGGAAACCAAGGATTAGAACAGAAATAAATTATATACACACTAAAAAACAAAACAAAGTAAACAATAAGACAGGTAAATGAAACCAGGAGCTGGTTCTTTGAAAAAATTAATAAAATTGATAACCCCCTAGCCAGACATCCAAAAGAAAACAGACCCAAATAAACAAAATCAGAAATGAGAGAGGAGAAATACCAAACAACACCACAGAAATACAAACCATTATAAGAGAATAGTATGAAAAACCATATACCAACAAATTTAACGACCAAGAGGAAATGGATAAATTCCTAGAAATATATAAACTACCAAAATTGAAACAGGAAGAAATAGAAAATACAGACAACCAATAACCATCAAAGAAATAGAATCAGCAAGGAAAAACCAACAAACAAAAGTGCAGGTCCAGATGGCTTCACAGGCTAATTCTACCAAACATTTAAAAATAAATTAATACCATGGTGTCTGGGTGGCTCAGTTGGTTGAGTGCCTGACTTTGGCTCAGGTAATGATCTTGCACTTCATGGGTTCAAGCCCTGTATTGGGCTCTGTGCTGACAGCTCATAGCCTAGAGCCTGCTTCAGACTCTGGGTCTCCCTCTCTCTCTGCCCCTTCCCTGTTTGTGCTCTGTCTCTCTTTCTCTCTCAAAAATAAAAAAAAATATTATTTTTTTAAAAAAATTGGTTAATACCTATTCTTCTCACACTATAGCAAAAAATAGAAAAGGAAGGAAAACTTCTAAATTCATTCTGTGAGGCCAACATTATCCTGGTACTAAAACCAGTTAAAGACACCACTGAATAAGATAAATTCAGGCTAATATACTTGATGAACATAGAGGTAAATGTCCTCAATAAAATACTACAGAACTGAATTCAACAATACTATAAAAATAATAATTCACCATGATCAAGTGGGATTTATTTCTGGGTTGCAAGTGTGGTTTGATATTCAGAAATCAATTAATATGACACATTACATCAAAAAGAGATAGGAGAAGACCCCTATGATTATTTCAATAAACACAGAAAAAGCATTTGACAATGTACAAACATATATTTATGATAATAACCCCTCAACAAAGTAGGGATGGGGAACATAAACCAACATAACAAATTCCATATATGAAAAAAGCCATAGCTAATATTATCCTCAATAGGGAAATACTAAGAGCTTTCCCTCAGTAAGGAACAAGAAAATGATACTCACTCTCACCACTTTTATTCAACATAGTATGGGAAGTCTTAGCCACAGCAATCAGATAAACAAAAAGAAATAAAAAGCATCCAAATCAATAAGGAAGAAGTCCAAATTTCACTAATTGCAGATGACATGATACTATATATAGAAAATCTGAGAGACACCATCAAAAAACTTCTGGGGCTTGTAAATTATTTCAGTAAAGTCACAGAATACAAATCAGTGTACAGAAATCTGTTGCATTTCTATATACCAATAATGAAGTGACAGAAAGATTTATTTAAAAATCTCATTTAGAATAGCAGCTAAAATAATAATATATATAGGAATAAAACTAATCAAAGAGGTGAAAGACCTGCACACTGAAGACTATAAAACGCTGATAAAAGAAATTGAAGATGACACAAGGAAATGGAAAGACATTCCTTGCTCATGGATTGAAAGAACAAATATTGTTAAAACATCTATACTATCCTAAATAAAATATACATTTAATACAATCCCTATAAAAATACCAACAGCATTTTACACAGAACTAGAACAAACAATCCTAAAATTTGTATGGAACCACAAAAGACCCTGAATAGCCAAAGTGATCTTGAAAAGGAAAGGCAAAGCTGGAAGCATCACAATTCTGGACTTCAAGTTATATTACAAAACTGCAGTGATAAAGATAGTATGGCACAAAAACAGATACACGGATCAATGAATCAGAATAGAATTCCCAGAAATGAACCCATAATTATGTGGTCAATTAATCTTTGATGAAGCAGGAAAGAATATTGCATGGGAAAAACACAGTCTCTTCAACAAATGGTGCTGGGAAAACTGGACAGCAAAATGTAAAAGAAAGAAACTGGACTACTTTCTTATGCCATGCAGAAAAATAAATTCAAAATGGATTAAAGACCTAAATATGAAACCTGAAGCCATACAAATCTTAGAAAAGAGAATGGCATTTTCCCAAAGAAGCCATACAGATGGCCAATAGGCAAATGAAAAGATGCTCACCATGACTTATCAGGGAAAAACAAATCAAAACTACAATGAGATATAACCTCATACCTGTTAGAATGGCTAAAATCAACAACACATGAAACAACAGGTGTTAGCAAGGATGTGAATAAGTGGGAACCCTCTTACACTGTTTGTGGGAATGCAAACTGGTGTAGCCACTTTGGAAAACAGTATAGAATTTCCTCAAAAAGTTAAAAATAGAACTACCCTATGATCTATCAATTGTACTACTAGGTATCTACCCAGGGGATACAAAAATACTACTTTTTGTAGTATGTATAAACATGCACCCCGATGTTTATAGCAGCATTATTTACAATAGCGAAACTTTGGAAGCAACCCAAGTGTCCATTGATTGAAGAATGTATACACACACACTTACATACACACACTACAGAATATTATTCAGCCATAAAAAATGAAACCTTGCCATTTGCAACAATACGGATGAAGCGAGTGTATTATGCTGAGTGAGATAAGTCAGTCAAAGAAAGACAACTACCATATGATTTCACTCATATGTGGAATTTAAGAAACAACACAGGTGAGCAAACCAGAAAACAGCCTCTCAGATATAGAGAACAAACTGAGGGTTGCTGGAAGGGAGGTGGATGGAGGGGATAGGCTAACTGGGTGATGGACATTAAGGAGGGCACTTGTGATGAGTACTGGATGTTGTATGAAAGTGATGAATTACTAAATTGTACATCTGAATCTAATGCTACACTGTATGTTAACTAACTGGAATTAAAATAAAACCTTAAAAATAAATATAAGATAGTACTTTGAGGAACTTATATTCCACTAGGATTAAAATATATACCCTCAAAAATGCCTAATACAGGGGCGCCTGGGTGGCTTAGTCGGTTAAGCGTCCGACTTTCGCTTAGGTCATGATCTCGCGGTTCGTGGGTTCGAGCCCCGCGTCGGGCTCTGTGCTGACTGCCAGCTCAGAGCCTGGAGCCTGTTTCAG
>NW_027528205.1:57616-64637 GCF_008692635.1 Crocuta crocuta
TGACACCTAAGTAATGTTCAATAAATGTTAGTTGTTGTTATAATTAATATTAAAAATTTATTGCATATCCATATTTTAAAATCAACTCAGCAAATAAATCTTACAAACTGAAAAAAAATATTGCGGCTTCTGCATGTAATAGAGAAACTTCCTGGTAAAGATGTATAAATTTCATTTGATGATTTCTTACACCCCCAGTATATACATAGGTCCTGCTGTGAGCTCAGAGATAAAATAGGCTTTGGTTGGAACATGGTATTAACAAAAACCTTATTCTGTTCCTTAAGGCATCTTTATTGTTTGGAGAGATACCACCATACACACAGGTACACACTTTATTCTCCACTAGACAGATTATTAACCAATTTATATACAAATTTGAGAACATATGATGGCCTTCCAATGTTCCCATAAACTGAAATATTCTTATTCTTATATTTATTTTTTTCTTCTTAAGTACCATTGACATTTTAATATAATCAAAAATAACAGGCAGGGTGCTTGGCTGGCTCAGTATGTAGAACATCTGACTCTTGATCCTGGGATCATGAGTTCAAGCTCCATGTTGGGCATGGAGCCTACATAAAACAAAACAAAACAACAACAAAAATAGAGTCATGGATAAAAGTATTGATTCTCTAGATTTTATATTATAGAATGTTGTGGAGTTTTTTTTCTATATTATACTTTCATTTTGCTCATTTGTCCCGTAATGAACCCATCATTATAAAATGATTTTCAAACATTAATATCTATTTACTTGACCAAACTTATTACAACATCCTAGCTTTGATTTTAATTATTGTAAAGTACTATTTGATGATCATTTGGTAGGGAAAAAAACTATCTGGAGTATGACTGTTGGGCTATGGAGCTGATTGAGGTGGTTTAAATATTAGCATGTGCATTATTATGAATAACTGTTGAATACAACTTTGAGAATACTGGTTTTTAAACCCAGTCATATTGNAGCTAATTGTAAGATGTGGCTAAAAGAAGATAATCTATTCTTAACCTCACTTTATAAATGACAGCAAAATTAAATGGAGACAATCATGAATCACAGGAGGATGAGAGTTGGGTAACTAATTGGCCTATTTTCTGTGCTGTCAGAATCCTCTCAAGCAATTTTCTTCAATTATAACTGCAAATCAGCATGCTATTTCCTCCACATGAACTATCCATTGCCTGAGGACTAACTAGGTATTCTGGGATAACTTGTGATAAATTGTTTCAGACTATTTTCTACTAGTGAATCATTACGTGGAGTTCATGGTGAAATACTAACATTAAAACTCTCTAAAAGTCTATGGTAAGTTCCTCCTAATCCTCATATATGTGCAAACAGATAACTTAACGGAGGACCATGGGGGAGAAGAAGGGGAAAAATAGTGGGAGAGAGGGAGGGAGGCAANTTATGAAACAAAACGAAGCAAAAGAGAAGTCAAAATTTTGCCCCCATATGCTCACCTCTCTGCTGAATGAATGTACATGGCTCCCTATGGATAAATGCTATGCTCTAGAGATGCTGAAAGTTTCAGTTTAGGTCTTGCCTTTGTTCTGTAATTTTAGTTCAATTGATTCTGCTACTCAGAATGACTTGTACTCTCTCTTAGATCACCTAGTTATTTGGGTTGCTGTAACAAATAATCTTGTCTTCTATATCCCTATCATATTCTCCTAGAAGGAAAAAAAATGTATTATATTTTCAGTTTGTCACGTTTTAAAAGCACACATTAATTAGCCAAATGCTCTATTATCTCCAAAATTCATGTTAATCTTATACAAATAAGGTAGCTATTTGACAGATGGAATCAAGAACTTCCAGGAAAGTGACTATATCTTCTATGGCAATGTCCAGTTACAAAACAAGAAAATAAAATGTTTGGGGAAAACCTCTAAAGTACAGGCCAATTATTTTAATAACAGAATTTTCAGTTTTAGGAGTTTAGTGTGTTATCCAGTATATTAAAATCCATGTAGTAACAACACATTACTATGATGCCATATCTATTTTATTATGCTATCATAAAACTTAATTAGAAGTAGTAAACTACTACTATAATGGTATACTAACTCTGTTTTTAGCTCCTCTTTCAGAGCATCTATTAGGGAAATTTGTGCAAAGTGTACATCCAATAAATGCTGTTGAAGAATGGGATTATTAAAGCATAGACTTATTAGGTATGACACAAAGATTTACAGGTAAACAGGGGAAGGTACATGATGAAAGTAAGTTAACCCTTGACATTTATACAACTCCTCTTAGAAAACAACATTCACTTAAATGTCAATAGCTATTTAGACATCTGAAACAAAGGTTTGAGGAGAAAATAACACATCATTAGCCTGTAAAGAATCTTGTAGACATCCATAAGTACAATTTGAAATGTGTAAATACATTATGTATTCTTGAAAAGATGTAGAAAGAACTTTCAAGAACTATCCAACACCTCAAAAAAACCCACTTTATTTTGTAGTTTAGCTTGGTTTTGTTCTGAGAATGGTTTAACTGTTATCAAGGAAATCTACACATAAAGTATGAGCTTAATGGTGTCAGATTTTGTTGTCTTTTTGGTCTTTTGAGTACATATGTTGTTAATAGGTCTTTCAATGACTGGATACCACAATGAAAAGAATTTAATCTACCCAGAATAAAAAATGTTGACATTTTAAAAATAATAAAACAAAACATCTTTGTTCTGAGTCAGCCAAAATCAAACCATGTATACAATAACTGAATGTAGGTGGAAGATTGAGAAAATTGATCATTTCGGAATTGCAGTTATACTCCAGTTATATGATCTAGTATCAATATATCCTTTCTAGATTTTAAAATCTGTAAAGGCAGACTCCTTGCTTGCTTAGTTTACATCATATCCTAGTGATAAAATGGTATCTGTCAACATTGTGTTTGCTCAATAAATGTGTGTTAAATAAATGATTGAATACATCATTAAAATAAAAACTAAATCCCAAGATAAAACAGCTTCATAAAAAGTAAAACATCATGCTAGTTTTCAAACTTGAAACTTATCTATAAACCATTATTCTACAACATAACAATAAATATTAATTACTTATGAGAAAAATAAATATTAATTACTTATGCTTTTGTAATAGTGCCAAAGGTAACTTGTATTTATGTTTACACACACAAATACACATACAATCTCACATGCTTACATTGTCATATTTTGTGAAATCTGCATATTTTATTACCTCTACTTGAAACCATGTGTATTATAAACGACTTTTTAATATAAATTGAATAACTTTATTGTTGCTCAAAATTCTTTCACCTCATTTAAGAAAGACAATGCTGATTTAATTAATGACCATCATTTCCCTCCTTAAATCAATGCTATCTCTCTCAAGAATATGGTAAAAGTTACAAATATCAGCTTCTACATGAATAGTAGTGACAAAATGAATAGGAAATAATTTAATCAAATCGAAGCATGGGTGCTTGGGTAGCTCAGTCAGTTAAGCTTCCGACTTCCATTGAGGTCATAGTCTCAAGGTTAGTGAGTTCAAACATCACATCAGGTTCATCTGGTCTCAGCACAGAGCCTGCTTCAGATCCTCTGTCTCTTTCTGCCCCTCTCCTGCTTGCACTATCTCTCTCTCTGTCTCTGTCTCTCTCTCCCTCAAAAATAAATAAATAAACATTAAAAACATGTTAAAAACTATAACTTTTTTTTGACATTTACTAAATAGAAAACACATAGTAACTGACATGTCCAGGTAATAATAATTAAATTTTATTAATAGGAAAAGACACAATTTTCAGGTTCAGGAAAATAAAAGTATTTTCTGTGTATAATTTCTGTTTGAATTTTATGACTGATGATAAACTTAAGGATTTGTATTATTGTTGTTTATCTTTGTGTCTTCTTTTTTATGAAATAAGTTTTTGTGTATAGATTAATACCATAATAGCATGCCTAATAGTCCCATTCAACTTTTGATTATTATAATTAAGGTGCATTTGGTTAATCTCACAGGACTGACTGTGATGCACATCTGGCACTTTATTGGGGTAACCACACAAAGGGAAAAATAAATGTTTGAAATTTTCATTTATAAGCCAAGGTGGATATGAATAATAAAGCTGGGTATTAACACATAATACTTAGTTCAGCCTTAAGTTTCTTCCTGAAATATTTATCATGTTAAAAAGTATGAGATAAGTGACAACTCTCCAAAAGGTAAAAATCTTCCATTAAAAAATAAGCAATGCCAGATATTGGACCCCAACCCCTTTTCTCTTAGAGGACAGCTATTTTTATAAATCCCAATTTGTTCTAGATTAAATTTTGGGAATTTTACTCACTAATTATTACTGACTATGCCTAAATAAGCTAATTATTAACAACTAGGTAGAGTATTTAAATCCAAGCCAAAATGTATATCTAATCAGAGGAGGGAGCTAAGATGGTGGCATAGTAAGAGGACTGTAGGCTTGATTCATCCTTTGAACACAGCTAGATAATTATCAAATAATTCTGAATACCCAAGAAATTGCCCTGAGGACTGACAGAACAAACCCTACAACTAGAGGGAGAGAAAAGGCAACATCAAGGAAAGTAAAAAGTACAGAGACATGGTTTGGGGAAGAATTGGATCATCAATGCTGTGGAGGGGAAGGAGACCTGGAAAAAGGTGAGAGAGAGAGGAAAATACAGGGGATTGAACAAGGAGAGCACTGCCCCCAAAGCCATTGGCTGGGATAATGAGATTCCTCTAAGTCTTTGCAACCAGCTGGGCTTGAAGACTGGATATTTAAATGTTGGTCAGTGGTGTGTTTGGCTAGGATAGAGCTCTGAGGGGATTGTCCCACTCCTGCAGAGAAGCCAGACAAACAACTTGGGTAGGACAATGGAGTATATCTGTGAGAGGTGGCATTCACGAGAATGCCTCTCCAGGGACTAAAGAGCCTACAGGCACCATTTTATTCCCACCTAAAGCATAGGTACAGAGCCTACTGCCAATGGCAGCTGAGCCCCAACTCTGACCACCTAGCCTGCTTGCCCCAAGTCTCAACCCATGCTCTCTGGCACAAATGTCCTTCTTAGTCAAACCTGCATCAGTCCCAGCACAACACGACCGTCCCCCAGAGGACCAGCATAGGCCTCTACCCACACAACATTCCTAAAGCATGGAGTTTTAAAAGTCAGCAGGTTGGCTGAGATAGAGTCCTGAGGGCACTGCACTGTTCCTAGAGAGAAGGCAGGAAAACAACACAGAGGGAGATAGCCTGAAAGTGGCAATCTAAAAAACACCTGGATGTACAGAGTGGGGATTGCTCTTTAGGGAGTGCTTTCTTGAGAGAACAATTTTTTTCCCTGAGAGCAGCAAGCAAGGAAAACCCTTTCCAGGGAGAAAGGAACTGGCAGGCAACATTTCCCTCCTCTGACCCTCAGCATAAACACAGAATCACCTTCAGTAAATAGCATACCACAGACAATCGGTGCATAAACTGCTTACACTAAGTCCCATACCCCTGTACTCTGCCAGTACTGACCATCTCAGTCAAGTGTGTTTCACTCTCAGTTTAGGGGACCCCTTCTCCAGGAGACAAGCACATACCACTGTCACATTATGTCTCACAACCAGAGAGTTCTTCAAGGCTTCAGTTATAGTGGAAGTAGCATAATGTCTCATTTAACACCACAGCACACCTGGTTAAAATTCACCACACTCTGGCCAAGGTCCAAACACTCTCCACTTCAGGCAAGAATAAATTCTCCAGGCAACTGGCCTGAAATATAGAACAGCCAAAACACAGCAGCAAAGTGCATGCATCACACACCAGAGACACTCTCTGAAGCACCAGGCACTGGGCACTATGTGACCTCTTCTTCATAAAGTCATTATTCTTAGAAGCAAGAAACATAACAGTCTTTTTTTAACAGATGAAAAGACAGAGACTTAGACAAAATGCCAAGATGGAAGAATTCATCCTATGTGAAAGAACAAAAGGGACAGGGAGGAGGGACAAGATGGCAGAGAAGTAGGGAGATCCGTGCATTGCACTCGCCCCCATATCTCACATGGAAAAGATCTGAAGCATAGGAAACCTTACAGAACCCAAGATATTGGGAGAAAAAGGATGGAGAATCCACTGAGAAAGCCTTCTAACGTGAGTGAGAACTGGGGAAGATAAAATCAGGCAGGGATTAGAGACTCAGAGGGGCGATCCCCCTCTGTGGGGAGGGAGAGGGGAAAGAGAGAGGCCAAAACTACTCAAGACATGTTCCCTGTCGCTGGGGAACAGAAAAACCTCCGCTTGGGGCACAGAAGGACCCTGCGCGCCAAATCCCTGCGCATCAACTCATCCTGGAGGGGCCGGGCGCCCACCGCTCCTTTGTGCTCCTGGCTCAGCTGGACCCCTAGAGGGGAGGTGAAGGGCTTAAAACTGGGAGATTTGCCCGCGAGTTCGTGTTTCGAGTGACAAGACACAGAGGGACCCGGTTTCCCCCTCTCCAACACACCCGAAGCACCCCCCAGGCAAACCCCCGCCCATGCTCGCCAACCCGACCTACAGAAGGGAGCGTGATTCTGGCTCAATCCCCAGGGCTAGGCAAGAGGCTTGGAATTGCCCTGAGGGGATCGCCTGCGAGGCTGTGTCTATCGCAATTTCAGTGGGGCACGCAGACTGGGATTTGGAAACAAACTAGGCCTGGCCTGGGTTAAAGAGCGCAACCCACATAGGCTGTGTCTCCAGCCCAGGGAGTTTACACACCCAAAAAAGCGAGGTGCAGCGCTTGGTTCAAGAAGGGACCGGAGCACTGCCACTCTTCTACCCACAACCTCCAAGGCAAAACTCCCGCCTGACTCATTGGATCACATCACGCACATCCCTGCTTGAGAACTGACCTCCACATTTTTTTTTCTTTTTTTTTTTTGTTTCCCCAGAATACTTACCTGACTAACTCTGGTAACCTGCTTACTTAAACAGTCACATTTACTCCATTCTGTAGATGTAAATTCTACACCTACCGACCTTTTCATCTCT
>NW_027528205.1:65180-66291 GCF_008692635.1 Crocuta crocuta
GACTAATTAGACTATATAGTTTCTCTGGATAACACCAGCGTCCTTCTCTCACTTCTCCAACCATATTCCACCCTTTAGCTCTTTGAAAAAAGCTTCTTATCCCTTCTCCCTGTTCATTCTATTTCCAATTTCGCCTAATCCCTGCCCTGTCTTCTCTCTCTTTCTCTATGCTCTTCAACGAGCACTGCATACACCCAGCTATTTAATTGTAGCGAGGAAATCTGGTTATTTGCTTTAAACCATTCTTTGTCCATGGGTTTTCTTCTTTTTTCCTTTTCTTTTCTTCTTTTTGAAACTTTTTATGTATTTTTTTATTTTCTATCATTCGCTTTCCCTCCTCCATTTTTTCTCTTAACTTTTGCGTTTTCCCTCGGTTTCCACGTTACTTGGATTTGTCTGTGCATTTGTGTGCCTCTGCTCCCTGTGTGTTTGTCTGTTTTCTTCTCCAGGGCGACCTCAAAAAACAAACCAAAGTAGACATGGTGGAGAGTCACAAATATCACTACGAGTAGGAAAATAAAATAACCAAGATCTCAAGAAGAGAGACCAAGAGATACCATTGAAAAAAAACAAAACAAGGGGCGCCAGTGNAGCTATTTAATTGTAGCGAGGAAATCTGGTTATTTGCTTTAAACCATTCTTTGTCCATGGGTTTTCTTCTTTTTTCCTTTTCTTTTCTTCTTTTTGAAACTTTTTATGTATTTTTTTATTTTCTATCATTCGCTTTCCCTCCTCCATTTTTTCTCTTAACTTTTGCGTTTTCCCTCGGTTTCCACGTTACTTGGATTTGTCTGTGCATTTGTGTGCCTCTGCTCCCTGTGTGTTTGTCTGTTTTCTTCTCCAGGGCGACCTCAAAAAACAAACCAAAGTAGACATGGTGGAGAGTCACAAATATCACTACGAGTAGGAAAATAAAATAACCAAGATCTCAAGAAGAGAGACCAAGAGATACCATTGAAAAAAAACAAAACAAGGGGCGCCAGTGTGGCTTAGTCGGTTAAGCGTCCGACTTTCGCTTAGGTCATGATCTCGCGGTACGTGGGTTCGAGCCCCGCGTCAGGCACTGTGCTGACTGCCAGCTTAGAGCCTGGAGCCTGTTTCAGTCTGTGAC
>NW_027528205.1:66702-67230 GCF_008692635.1 Crocuta crocuta
TCTCTCTCTGACCCTCCCCTGCTCACGCTGTCTCTCTATCTCCTAGAAATAAATAAAACATTTTAATTAAAAAAAAGAAAAAAAAAAGAAAAAAAACAAAACATAACACACTCTGATAGGATAGAACCTGGACAGTCAAAGAGCCTTCTTGGATACATCAGCACTCACAGGTGCAGAGAGAATAACAAGTCTTTAAAACTAACAAAAGCCAGAAAGCTAATTAAAATGACAAAAGGAAAGACCTCTCCTCCAAAGAAATTCCAAGAACTGACAGCTAATTAACTGCTCAAAACAGATATAAGAAGCATACCTGAACAAGATTTTAGAATAATAATCATANTAGTAAAAATGGCAAAATACAAGGACAAAGAGAGAATTTTGAAAGCATCTAGGGTGAAAAGGACCATAACATACGAAGGGAAACCTATCAGAGTGGTGACAGACCTATTGACTGAAATTTGGCAGGCCTGAAAGGAAAGGCATGACATCTTAAATGTGATGAACAGAAAAAATATGCAGCCAAGAATC